>NC_134405.1:193320542-193620542 GCF_038048845.1 Mixophyes fleayi
TTGTAAACCAGATGCAGTGCAGATATACAAATGATGCACTGGGTCCACTAGGCGCATGCGTTTGAACTCCGTCTTTTACACTTTTTCGTGTTAATTGAAAAATGCTTTACGCCACGATTTGTTGTCTCTGTGATCTTATGGCCTATGTGTGCATGTTATCAAAATTAAAATTTCACTGCTGCATATTCAGATTTTGAAAATTCATATATTTGTAAAATATTTATTGGGCCCCCCCTTTAATTAATTAAATATTTTCCTATTTTCACCTAAAATACTGCTTTTTGGTGTCTCATTTTATGACTTAACTAACAAATGGCGATAAAGGTATACCTTCTTTTTATGTTTTACAAGTCTGTTTGATTTGTTTTATTATTATATTTTATATGTGTGTCTAATGTGTGTGTATTAATGCATTTAAGATTTAAATAATGCCATTGGATGGCGCACAAGAAATCTCAATGAAAGTAGTGTGTGAGATTTGTTTATTGGCACATCTGACGTTGTGTAAAATTGCTTTTGTACCATGAATCCGGTGCTTTACTGTGGCTCATATTCTCCATGGAATACACTGACGGACCCATGTACAGCCAGCTCCTCTCAGCGTTATTATTCTGGGCTATACTGCAATATGCACATCACAAAGGAAAAAACATAAATTTCCAGTTCCCTTCCACATGTTTTTGGATCATAAAGGATCCCTGTTTTGTTATTCTTTTATTGCACTAATGGTTTCTGTAGTAATTAGTATAGTACGTCAGTGCAACATGACAAATGCACTGGTAAAAAAGGGTCTCTGTGGCTTTTTTTTCTCCACCATTCAACTAGTGGGGTTCTTGACATAGTAAACTGTGCCCTCTATGTCAGTGAGATGTAACTTGCTACACTTAACAGACCGCATGAGGGTCTCTATAACCTTCAAGTGCCTCACATTACACATTAGTGCCACATGTTACCTTCAATCTCAGCAGTTGGGTAAAATAATACATTTAATCAAAGAGAGAGACATCGCATGCCCTTAGAATAGTCACTCAAACCCCCCACTCACTCTAAAACACCCCTCAGACCCAGTACAGGGCTCACTCACCCAACACACCTCCATGTGCTATTTTGAACCCCAGCTTCTTATATATCCCACTTGCTCTTAAAAAAACCCCTCAACCCCCAAACTCACCCATTTGATAAGAGATGGGGCCACGGCTGAAGCATGGAGGGGCATAACGAAGATGATGAGCTGGGACAGATGGGGCATAAAGCAGGGAAAAGGGCTGACATGTTAGAAGCAGGGAGGAGCTGGGGGCCGCAGGCGAATGCTCTGAAGTCCATGTGCCGCCCTTAGGGCACCTGTTGCCCATCACTGCTCTATGTACTCTATTATTTTTTGTTAATTTACTTTGTATTTACAGTATGCTTGTACCTAAACTTGTACCCACTATCTGTTGATCAAATTCAGGTGATAGTCTGGTTAGTCTAGTGGAAAACGTGCTATGCAGTTATTTAGACTTTTGCAGCATAAAAACAAGTTTTTTTAAAAATGTTCTTTACTTTTTGCTGCTTTCCAACACATAAGTCTTATGAGAGATGCCATAGCATGCATCTATACGCATATGGCCACACTTATCCTTGTATCAATTTTGTCTAATGTAACAGTACAGTAAAATTGCCTTTATTGGCATCATATTTTTATGTTTTAGCTTTTCATGGATTCGAAATGGCACCCATTTTGACATAGATAAAGATCCACTGGTGACAATGAAACCCAACTCAGGAACCCTTGAAATAAATATTATGAATGGTGGAAAGGCAGAAGCTTATGAAGGGGAATACCAGTGCTCTGCCAAAAATGACCGTGGGACTGCAGTATCTAACAGTATTGTTGTCCGTCAGTCCAGTAAGTGATTGTATATCAGTCCATTATTTCATTTTCAAACATGTACTGTTTATGATCTAACCATTTGCAAAACTTATATTATTCATTCATATTTATAATGCATTTATTTATTGCTTTCTTTTATTTTATTTTGCTCATTTTTTATTTACTTTGCTTAGCATGTTTTCAAGTCAGTGTGTTTTTACTTAAAAAGCTTTTTCCTCTTCAATATTTATTTCAATAAAATAAGTTCCACTGAATTAGATGTACAGCTGTCAATGTTGCAAAGAATATCCATTTGCTTTTATTTTTAGCACTGAATTTTCTGTTTAATTCTCTTGCTTTTCTTTTCTTTGATTAAAGACATCTTTAAAATCCTCAAAGCCATCTTATTAGAAGGTAACAGCAAATCATGTAAAACTCTGGTTAAGTACTGCATGGAAGTACAAACTGTTCCTCAAACTTTCCTATTTGTGGGACCCCCGAGACATCCTTATCTCCCAGAATGATACAATATCAGTACTGAGATTGTAGACAACACAAAGTAAACCTGGGTAATGTATGAAGCAGATCGAAAAAAACAACAAAATAGTAAATTAGTGCCAGAGGTGAAACATAGGGCCTGATTCATCTTCGGAAGATAGTGACATTGCGTTCTGTATCTTGTGTGAAATTGCTTTGCACATGCTCAGAAATACAATTTACGCCAGTGAACCTAATTGCATCCAATCCTTGTCAAACACAAATGATGGCTTGAAGAGCGAAACGCAAGCGGGAAAGGGAGGACACACACAGGCAATGTACAGTAAGGGCATGTCGAGGTCGAATGCACACACAATCGTCCGATTCAAGCTCTGGACATCTTAGATAGATGTTTTTTAGCCGTATCACTTGCATCAGCTACAGGGCAGGTCTAAATGCTGACTGATAACTACACATATGCATGCCAGGACATGTGTTTGCAAGTAGGGAAAACTATAAAAATGCATTTTATGTACAGTACGCATTATAGAACATCCTGATTTATGTATTTCATGTAAACAAAAATATATTTTTTTTACATATATTTTTTATTAATGGTTATAGCATTACTACTTGTAAATGAATTTGATAAAATTTTGTTTTGCGCATGCATTCTGATGGGACTTTATATTGCACATATGCCTGTGCGTATCATTCACTGTGTTCTGTCTGTCTACATACAGCTAGAAACATATAGCCAAAGTGTACTTATACTCATATTCAAATGGAAATGTTTTCTGAGATCCGCCAGTACTTGAATGCGTGCGTGCAAGTTATGTCTAATTTTTTTTTAAACACAAGTTGCATTCACATCGCGTTCGAATGTGTATCAGGCCCGTAATCTTCATTCTCACTAGTTATTTAAACAATATTACAATATTGTCACTAATTATTTAAATGCCACTCCAAATCCTGGCAGCTCTATACAGTTCTATACTTCATTACCCAGTGTTTATCTTTATTCACCAAAATGCATTGTTGTCCATTGCACAAATACCCTGTATGTCATGACTACAAATCCTCTTTACTTTCCTTTTTTTTTCAAGCCATTCATTGTACCACCCAGATGTCCTGTCCTTGGTAAAATGTTCTATTTCATGAATGTGAATTCTAGTTATTTCTTTCTCACATTAAAATGTAGGAAATTACAAGATTTAGAAGTAAGCTTGTTTTTAGATGTTTGTTTATAAATATATGAATGTAACAGTATTGTAATTTATTGTGCCATTGATTTGGAGGTTTGAGTTGTTATGCCAGGCCAGAGGAAATGCTGCCATTAGCTATAGTCAGTCAGATAGAGGCATGCTGAGTAGCCAGTGTGAGTCTTACTTTCAGGATGTTAGCGAGTTCAAAACACTTATATTGTATTTACCACACACTGCAGTAGTAACATTGAAATGGAAAATCTCTGTTTGAGGACTTTCTTCACAGTGAGAAATGCACTTGTTACACAAATAACAGAGAACGCAATTGACAAAATTATCTTAAAGTAGAAATGTTAGTTTAGTTTTTCTTTTAAAGTCATATTATGTACCACATGCTTAAGCAACTAAGCTGTGCTGAGAATATAACTAATGGATTATGCACCATAATCACCTGTGGTCTTCTCAGTCACTGCTTTCCTGCACCAGCAGTCCTACAGCTACCCCGGACTTCACTTAAACCACTTGATAATGATTGTATGTCTTCAACATGACTGTACTTAGAGTTCAAGATGCTCTAAACAGGATGCTCACATTTCACTAGAGCCTAAGAGCTTTATTTGTGTCATTGTCCATACATCTGATCTTGAATGAGGACCCCTGCTACCGTAACCGTAACTGCCATATAAAGTTAATGATCATTTGATGAGGGCAAATTTGCCATAGGTAGCAAGAGTTTAACTTTTTATCCAGTGTGTGTTTTTTTTTTTGTTTGCAGGATCACCACTCTGGACTAAGGAGAAAATTGAGCCCATTGTAATACAGCAGGGTATGCCTCTGGTTTTACCATGCAAACCTCCAAAAGGTTTACCACCACCTCTTATATTCTGGATGGATAACTGTAAGTCATCAAGTGTTGATTATTCTTAGCCTACCCTTATTATTGGAGATCTGTTGTACCATATATGAGAATGGGCATATTAGTCCCAGCAAAAATGTACATTTGACTAGGCCAATTTTCACTTTTATTTTCAATTTTGCCAATTTCCTCATGAATACCTTTACCACTTCCTAAGTGAATTTTAGTTTAATCACATTTTGTTTATTTTGGGAAAGTGTTTTAAGGTTTTCTTATGGCAGCGTATTGTAATAAATATTTTCTGTGGAATATATATAATGAAGACAGGAATAAAAACTACATTCTTCTGTTTTTGTGTAATTGTTTCCTTCACTCAATTTAAGCTCATACTAAAAAATTATCCAATCATAGAACTAGCAAATATGTGTTAATTATTCAAAGCCTGATGGAGATTTAAAGTCCAGACAAAGCCCATGTTTCCATTTCAAAGTGTGTGACACTAATTCAAAACCATGATTATCACTCATAATGTATACTATTGCTTTTTGTATTTGCGAGAGAACAGATAGAAATGGAATTAATATATACATCAATCAACCACAACATTAAAATCACCTGCCTAATATTGTGTAGGTCCCTTTCGTGCCTCCAAAACAGCTCTGACCTGTGGAGGCATGGACTTCACAAACCTCCAAAGGTGTCCTGTGGTATCTGGCACCAAGATGTTAGCAGCAGATCATTTAAGTTCTGTAAGTTGTGAGGTAGGACCTCCATGGCTCGGACTTGTTTTTCCAGCACATCCGACAGATGCTCGATCATATTGGGATGTGGGGAATTTGGAAGCCAAGTCAACACCTTGAACTCTTTTTTCTGTTCCTCAAACCATTACCTTGCTGAAAGAGGCCACTGCCATCAGGGAATATCATTTCCATGAAGGGGTTTACTTAGTCTGCAACAATGTTTAGGTAGGTGGTACCTGTGAAAGTAACATCCACATAAATGCCAGGACCGAAGATTTCCCAGCAGAACATTGCCCAGAGTATCACACTGCCTCTGCCAGCTTGTCTTCTTCCCATAGTGCATCCTGGTGCCATCTCTTCCCCTGGTCAACAATGCACACACACCCGGCCATCGGCTTGATTTAAAAGAAACCGTATTTTATCAGACCAGCCACCTTCTTTCATTGCTTCATGGTCCAGTTCTGGTGCTCACGTGCCAATAGTAGGCTCTTTCTGTGGTGGACAGAGCTATGCAACCCCATACGCAGCAATCTGCAATGCACTGTGTGTTCTGACACCTTTTTTTCATAGCCAACATTAACTTTTTCAGAAATTTGTGCTACAGTAGCTCTTCTGTAAGATTGGACCAGATGGGCTAGCCCTTCGCTCCCCATGAGCCTTGGGCGGCCGTAAACCTGTCACTGGATCACCATCTGTCCTTCCTTTTGAGACACTTTTGATAGGTAACCACTACATACTGGGAACACCCCACAAGACCTTCCATTTTGGAGATGCTCTGACCCAGTTGTCTAGCCATCATAATTTTGCCCTTATGAAAGTTGCTCAGACTTTTATGTTTGCCCATTTTTCCTGCTTCCAACACATCAACTTCAAAAACTGACTGTTTACTTGCTGCCTAATATATCCCACACATTGACTGGTGCCATTGTAACAAGATAATCAATGTTATTCACTTCACTTGTCAGTGTTTTTAATATTGTGGCTGATTGGTACAAGTCCATATTTTTGCTATTTTTATTTAAAGTATTTCTTTGTGATCATGAACTATAACTGAATGCTTCAGTCCTTTTAAATAAATGTTGTATTGTAATTATATAGACAAGAACCAAATCAAGGGTTAAATGGATCAAACTGATTTTGTTTCACCACTGATTTGAGGTGATTGTATGGCCGAGTTTTAAATCGCCCAATGTATTAAAGGCAAAATTGCTGATAAACTGACCAAAAACTGGTGTTTCGCCCAACGAAGCGTTCAACATGGCCGTCCTGATTAATATAGTTCACTACAAACAAACCATCGAATCTATGTAGTGGTGCTAAACAGCTAAAACAAAAGAAGTGCTTGTGAAAGGTGAGATTGCTCAAATAGCATGCAGTTTGAGCTAGCTTGCCATTCATAATATAAGAGGAGACATCACTGACTTATTAATTATTGTGGCAATCAATATTTAATGATTATCAAGATAAAATGTAATTAATAATTAACTTATGGGGCAATTTTTATTGTTCATTATATTAATGGGACATTATGAATATATAATAATATTAAGGGGCAATAATATTTGATTGCTATTGGGTGCAATATTTATTTATGAAGGGGCAACACATATTATTTAGCACTACATGTACCAGCATGCACTTGCGTACATGTGCAAGCTTTTATTTGTAGTGCTACAATTGTCCAATTTAATGATGTACCCATCAGGAAATAATAAATATCTACTATTGCAGACACATCTGAATCTGTCACATATCTATATTTGCAAATGAGAAGGAGACAATTTCTGGAATAAATTGCAATTTTGATAATGGACTGCTAATTTGGAAACATTTTTAGAGATATTAAGTACACAGTTTTATAGTGAACTTTTTTCATTCAATTATTTACTGTAAAATGTATGACACTCTTGCCTGTTTTGATTGTGTAATGGCATGTTCTTGGTTTACATTAGAAAAGATATGAAGTTACCAGGACATGGAGAGGTTCGCAGGTTCTATCTCTGTAATATTTCTCCTTTTTTTTCCGTGCAGTCTTCCAGCGGTTGCCTCAGAATAGAAGGGTTTCCCAAGGTCTAAATGGTGATCTTTATTTCTCAAATGTTCAGCCAGAAGACACACGAGATTTTTACATCTGTTATGCAAGATTTAACCTTACTCAGACTATCCATCAGAAACAACCTATTTCTTTAAAGGTTTTGACAAGTAAGTAGGAATAGTCTTTAATCACTTACATATTTAAAGCTGCACTAACAACTACTGAAAGCATAGAAGTAATGTGCTCCTTGCTCTATTCCTCCATCATCTGACATCCAGGAAAAATGCCTTCATGATGCAGCCCTCAGGGCTCCAGCTAAGAGGAGCACATTAGTAACATTTTACAGTAGGTGGTAGTGAACTTAGTACCACCAAATGAGTAATGTAATCTAGAACTTTATTACTATTTTTACACAAAAACATTTACATTTTTCTGCTGTACCAAGGATTACATTTTATTCCAGTATCGATTTTATTTGTAGACATAGAGATTGCTGGCGATCTGACTACACTAGGGGGGGAATTCAATTCCCCCCAAAGTACCGTCGTGCTAAAACTATTACCTGTATTACGGTAATAGTGCGTGTACTTACCGTTATTAAGGTAGTTCTAACGCCGGCTTTTTGCTCGCAGCTCCCTGAGCTGTGAGCAGAAAGTCGGGTTAATATTACCATAATAACGGTAATTTCTATAATGCGGAAGTACTCCGGGGGGTGGGGAATTGAATTACCCCCTATGTTGTAGTACGATTACTACTTTGTTAGATTTCTGCTTTGGTTCAGTAAATAAACTTAAACACAGTTTGACAGAAAACAATAATATCGAGCTTCATAACCTTCAGCCTGTGTATGTGCAGTTATTGGCTACACTGTAACATATGCATTTCTGAGACTGGTATGTTTTCTCCAACCAACTTAATGAACAGATCTCTCCAATTCGGCTGTACTGTGTGGTCAAATTAGGTACAGTAAGGACGAATGACCGGATTTAGTAACCATACAGATATTACATACTCAAATTGAAAAACAGAGCAATGGAGCTTATCGATCACATCTAACTGCGCCTCACCACCACTGAACTACAGTGGACTGGGCATGGTCATTGCGGAGTGATGTGGAGCGCCCCTCTCACTTCTGGGATTCTAACAATTTGCCAAAAATAAACATGCTTCATCCTCATGTGTGGATAGCTTAATTTGCAGGTAGCAGGAGGGATGGCAAAGTAGCCAGGTGTTTGCATGTATGTATTTGTGTGTGTGTATGTATGTGTGTGTATATATATATATATATATATATATATATATATATATATATATATATGTGTGTGTGTATATATGTGTGTATATGTCTATGTATATATATGTGTGTATGTGTGTCTATATACATATATGTGTGTGTGTGTGTGTATATATGTATATATATATATATATATATATGTGTGTGTGTATATATATGTGTGTGTGTGTGTGTGTGTATATATATCTGTGTGTGTGTGTATATATGTGAGTGTGTGTGTGTATATATAAACAGAGAGAGAGAGACATACTTAAACAGATAGGGGTGCTTCCATGGTGCATTATCTTTAATCAAATTTATTTAACATGGTACCTGGTGAGAATTAAAGTTAAACTAAATCAGTCTAATATACACAAGGCAAATACCAGCAGGGTTTCCCACCAAGTGCATTTCAGAAAATAACCCATTTTGTGGGTTTGCTGATCCACATGAAGATGGTGGGAGGAGAGAATGTGTAAACGTCCAACCTCTCATCTCTTTAGGTATCTTCTCTTGTACATGTGTGCTCATTGTGTATCACATGCTTGTAACAGTAAGTTTGGATTATTGTAGAATTGTAGAATCTTCCAAGTGTAACATTCTTTTTGTATTTGTTTACATTAGAATTCACTAGATCCTTGTACGTGCTATGTCACTGATACAGTTGCAGTTAAGAAAGCTAATTTAGAAATGTAATTTGTTGAACAAGCATTTTTTTCTTACTGTCACTTAACATTTCAACCACTAAATTTATAATCTGCAGATCCCTATTTCTTTTTGCAGAACACTCCCTGCTCCAATTGTGCCATTAGACATCAGTTACAGTTTGATATATCATATCTATTACTATGTATGTGCTAATAAGTTATTAAAAATACAACATACTGGAAGTTTGTTCAGTTTTTAGTTGTAAAACCTTTTTTCAGTATTAGAAATGTCCATAAATAAAACAATATCAGTCTTTAAGATGAGTCTTTTCAAGGCCAGCTTAATCACATACCCCGATCTTCTTTATTGTCAGGAAAATCGCAGCCTCCTCTGACAGATGCTTGTTTTGAATTCTCAGTCTCCTCACAGTCAGGGATAGAAATGTATCTGCTAGATGTAAAGCAGGGTCGTCACAGTATTGTATGGTATAGGCTTCATACCTGCTCCTTCAACTGGTTGCTTATGTCTCATTAAAACAAATAATGTTATAAAGTGTTTGTAGCTTGAGTTGTTCATGAGCATTTTAGGACCACTTCCAGGAAACTGGCTGTGAGCAGTGCAGTAATGATATAGGGGACTGAAATCTTCCCATTAATTGCAGTATTGTAGTTTCAGTGGGAATTTTAAATATATGAATTTGTTGGCTGTTATTTTACTATTGGAACTTTCCTGCATCAGTTTAGTGATTGCAGTAATGGCAGCGATTGAAAGGTTGTGCTAGGTCACGTCTTTATTACATGTCACTTGTGTGTTTAAACATTCTATACATTGATTAAAGAGCGTCTCGAAGTAAAAGTTCAACTGGAAGAATCAAAACGCAACCAATAGAAAATATAGAATGATACCTTATTATCTCCTACTCCTTAGAGGAGGTGGAAAAATACTGCCCTTATGCTGGAAGAAAACTTCATTGTGTCTTTACACAAAACAGGTAACTTCCCCTTGAGTGAACCTTTTCTAGCCATTTATCTCATTAAATAATCTCATTTTATGAAGCAGAAACTCTTTTTGTGGTGCACACATATGCCCAACCCTCACTCACCTAGGAAATCCTCTGGTGCGCCAGGCTCCTTCCATCACATGGTGCACTCACGTTTTGAAGGCGTTTCTGCATATGATAGAGACAAATGGAGGGGGACAGGGAAAGATTAAGGTTAGCAAGGATAGAAAATTTCTTACTTAATAATTGGGTATGTTTTTCAATAACATGTTATTTCATATTATTTTCATGGATTTTGGTTTTGAATATTGGAATTTGATATGTGTTTTCCTTTCGTTCTAAAGCACATATTACATCACCTATGTTATTATGCCGCTGTGCAAGTTTTCATTAGCCCAAAGAACATTATGCTATTGGGATCTGGAATTTATATTTTGGAGTGTTCAATGTTTAGTTTTTTAAAGTTAATAAATCTAAAGAATTCTTTAATTCTTGTCTTGGCCACAAAAAATCTGATATTGTTTATTCAATATATGAAATTTTAACCCAATACTTGTCTCAGTTGGTGGCAATGTTTTCTTATTAGTAATATTTTAAGTGCCGCTGTCAATTATTTATGCTATTCTTTTTTTTTAGCGGATGCTTTGAATGACACTATAGCTGCTAATTTAACTGACACTGATTTTTATGGTGGTGAGTTTTGGTAAAATAAAATATTGATTAGTATCTTCTTTAAAACTATAATTACACGACTTCCTATCAACTTCTGATTGTAACCATTAACTATATAGATACTGTACTTTGTCTTCCTTCTTTTAACAGTCAATTTACAATTGGCATAAATTACTGTACTACGTTCTCTTAGGACACTTCTATTTAAGTAATAAGAATAACATTAATAAAGTAAAACATGATTGACTCGTTCTATCTGTGTTTAAGCATATGGGTACTATTTACTGGACTGGGATGAAAAATTAGAGAAATATTATATGTGGTAGTTTGCAATAAAACACAAGAAAGTAGTAAACAGTCTTTTGACATTACACTTGGATTCTTACAGATGTATCTTGAAATACCTTTATAGTTATAATGGAGCCCTAAAATACATTTTTAATGAATATTTGAAATGGTGCCATACATAGTAATTTTCAGAAGAAGATTACTAAACAAATGGCCATATCATGCAACTCATTGCTATATAAATATCTGTAACATGTTCAGTTCCTACCTCTAGCTCATATATTTAGCATCTTGAAGGAAGTAAGGAATAAAAGGGATGAGTACACTTCTCATGACATTACCGTTTCTCTGAACAACATACTCTCGCACACTCCTTTTCCATTTAGGTTTGTAATTTAATTGAAAATGTGCTCATGTCCTATAGTGAGGCTTTTGTTGTTTCCCTGCATGTACATACACTCTGCTTTATAACATTGACTGATAATGGCAAAGTTGTCAATGTCAGAACAAAACATGTTATTGATTTAAATAGCATTTCTGTTTTTTGTTGTTAAGTATATGACTAGAAGTATTGACAAACAACACATCATTTTAAGAGAACATTCATCTGAGTAATATTGGTGAAATTGGGCGGCTCTTTAACAATCAAAAAGGCACACAGTACCCTTCTTCTCAGTAATAAGTTAAAACAATACATTTAATCAAAGAAAGAGACATCTTTCTGTGTCATATCGGCAGACGTTTAAACAAGTGTTAGAAGCTGTAATAAACAAAACTGACAATAAAGCAGATGGCCCTGGGGGCCACAGGTGAAATTTCGGAGGGTCACATGAGGCCATGGGGCCATCTGTTGTCCATAATTAATGTAAAGTATGTAAGCTTATATAGCTATACAGCTAAGCTTATACAAAAGCGAAAATGCCATTATTCACATTTGTAAGTATGGTACCTAAATATATCTGTATATGAAGTATAGGTTAAAAAAATAAAGTAATTTTGTTTTCTAACCCGGTACAGCTTTAATCAATAGATTAATATTTTATTGCAATCTCAGTTGGAAATATTAGAGGGAATCTTAGTTTTTTATTTTTTACTTTTAAGTTTTAGGTCTGCAAACTTCAATTCCACCAGGGTCACATTGCCTTTTTCTATGTTAGATGAAACATGTCCCAGTGTTCGCATAATCAAGCAATACAGTATTTCATATCCCCTTTCCAAGCCGTTGCATAGAAAGCTACATAAATAAGACATGAGGCTCCACAGGGGGGTGGCTTATGCCAATTATTATATGAATCGCACATGTGATCGTTCATTAAAAATACAGTAACTATGGGGCTGTTACTAGTATTTCCTAATTTTCTCTAGAAAGTTATTTAAAAAAACCAAAAAAAAAACCATTAGTAAAATGAGTGGTGTTAATCCTGCTTTCTTTATCTTTTCCCTCCAAAAGTAAAATGTATACTAATATTAAATAAAACATTATGGAAACATCTTTGCATGACTTGTATAATATTTAACTATAACTATATTCTATACCTTTCTAGAATTCATTTCCGTTAACCCCTGTCAAATCATCTCTTCAAACAATCTTAGTAGTTATTTGTATGCCATAGGAGGATTTTGTAATGATGTATCTTTTGTTGTTTGCATCCTCCAGATAGCCCAGTTGATAACAGAAGTCCGACTTATTTGGTTCCCACCGGCCATACAAGTAATAAGACAGTACTGAGAGGGGAAGTTCTCCTGCTGGAATGTATCGCTGAAGGACTGTAAGTTTCTAGCTAGGACCACTCTACTGGGCTTTATCTGGTGTTGGGGAATAACTTTACATCCAACTAGTCAAAGGAACTTACTATTGCAAAGTCATGTGAAAATCACATTTAAAGCTTCTGTGTTAGCCAGCTAACTAAAATAATATTAATCACCAGCACCAACTATGCCTAATATGCACATAACGCCATTCTTGTCTTTTGTTCCTTGTTATCACATTGTTGTATTTGTTTCTTCCACTGACATTGCATACTGTTACTCTAATTTGTCTAGAATCACTACAGAACTCCTTACTTGGTGTACAATACAATTGTGTTTGTGTGGTAGAGAATTTAGACTGTAAACTTTAGTCAGCAGGGACTGATGTGAAAGATTACATATTCGCTCTGTGTGATTGGCTTTATATAAATAAATAATAATAATTGGGCACAGATATACTGCACAAATATTGTGCCTTGTGGTGGAACAGACAACTACTGAAGATGCTTGGATGTTAGTCAAAAGGGACTAGGCTTACAAAACAGTAGTAATAATAATAGTTACACAATACATTTACACTGCTGTTTTTTTGCAATTCTGTAAGGAAAATATATATTTTGTAGTAATATGGTTAAGTTGTATGAGTAACAGTGTGATGCAATGTGCTACATATTCATGTCAAAACCCTTTATTACTTAATCTACACCATATTGTTGCACACAGGGTTAGTCAGTTAAAACTGACAGCTCAATAGAATACCAACTCTGTACATGTCAGCTGCTGGAGTATTGTCTGGTAGTACATTGTCACCTTTGCCTTCCTGTTCTCCTGCCAGTCACCAATTAGCAGTATCTTACCACAGATCAGCGGTGCTTAGGGGCATCCAATAACGTTTATTACATTTTCTTTGTTTCCAAATTATGTAACAAAATATAGCAGCTTTATGAAATATTACTTTTAGAGCTTCTAAATAAATGAAATGTATACTGAAAATGCTATACCCCAACAATAGAAGCTAACACATTGTCATACTCTATGTCATTTCATGGGCAATTGTGTAAGCAAGAAGTTTGTTTAGAGTATATAGATCACATGAACAAAACATGAGTTATTGGTACTGCCCTGTACAAGCACTCAGCCATTTGTAGGTTTAGATGAAAATGGATGGTTGAAAGAAGAAAAACATCACTTCTAAGTCCATCCTCTGGATACTTCAGGTGTATGTTTTGTGTTTTTGCATGTTTTTATTACATTAGTTGAAATGAGCTTCCTATGTAAAGTGTGCCTAGAAGCTACAAAATGCTGCAAGTATTAGCCAATGCTTTTACAAGTATTAATTAGTACAGCGGACATTTGTGAAGAGCAAATGTTCTGCAGTACCCTGCTAAACAGGAAGAGTTCTGTGATACGCACCTTGTACACCTCTTAAATCTTGCTTAAGTAATGTGTAAAATCATGGCCAAAAGTTTTGAGAATGACACAAATATTATTTTTCACAAAGTCTGCTCCCTCAGTTTTTATGATGGAAATTTGATGAATTGCAATCAATTTCAAAGTCCCTCTTTGCCATGACAATGAACTTTATTCCAGAAACAACATTTCCACTGCATTTCAGCCCTGCCACAAAAGGACCAGCTGATATCAGGTCAGTGATTTTCTTGTTAACACAGGTGAGAGTTTTGCCACGGACAAGGCTGGAGATCACTATGATTGAGTTAGAATAACAGGCTAGAAGCTTTAAAAGGAGGGTGCTGTTTTAAATCATTGTTTTTCTTCTGTTAACCATGGTTATCTGCAAGGAAACATGTGCAGTCATCATTGCTTTGCACAAAAAGGACTTCACAGGCACGGATATTGCTGCTAGTAAGTTTGCACCTAAATCAACCTTTTATCGGATCATCAAGAACTTCAAGGAGAGAGGTTCGATAGTTGTGAAGAAGGCTTCAGGGTGCCCAAGAACGTACAGCAGACGCCAGGATGTCTCGTAAAGTTGATTCAGCTGCGGAATTGGGGCACCACCAGTGCAGAGCTTGCTCAGGAATTGCAGCAGGCAGGTGTGAGTGCATCTGCACACACAGTGAGGCAAAGAATTTTGGAGGATGGCCTGGTGTCAAGGAGGCTGCAAAGAAGCCACTTTTCTCCAGGAAAAACATCAGGGACAGTCTGATATTCTGCAAGTACAGGGATTGGAATGCGGAGCCCTGGGGTAAAGTAATTTTATCTGATGAATCCCCTTTCAGATTATTTGGGGCATCTGGAAAAACGTTTGTCTGGAAAAGAAAAGGTGAGCACTACCATCAGTCCTGTGTCATGCCAACAGTAAAGCATCCTGAGGCAATTGATATGTGGGGTTGCACCTAAATCAAGGGAGTGGGCTCACTCACAGTTTTGCCTAAAAACACAGCCATGAATAAAGAATGGTACCAAAACATCCTCCAAAAGCAACTTCTCCCAACTATCCAAGAACGGTTTGGTGATGAACAATGCTTTTTCCAGCATGATGGAGCACTTTCCCATAAGGCAAAAGTGATAATTAAGTGGCTCGGGGATCAAAACATCAAAATTTTGGGTCCATGGCCAGGAAACTCCCCAGACCTTAATCCCATTCAGTACTTGTGATCAATCCTCAAGAGGCGAGTGGACAAACAAAAACCCACAAATTCTGACAAACTCCAAGCATTGATTAGACAAGAATGGACGGCCATCAGTCAGTATGTGGCCCAGAAGTTGATTGAGAGTATGCCAGGGCGAATTGCAGAGGTCTTCAAAAAGTGGGGTCAATACTGCAAATATTGACTCTTTGCATAAACTTAATGTAATTGTCAATAAAAGCCTTTGACACTTATGAAATACTTGTAATTTTACTTCAGTATACCATAGCAACATCTGAAGAAAAGGTCTAAAAACACTAAAACAGCAAACTTTGTGAAAACCAATACTTGTGTCACTCTCAAAACTTTTGCCCATGATTGTAATCATGTGGTTGCATAACAGGTGCATAGTCCACGTGGAGAAAGCTCATGATCCGCCCAGCTCTTCCGATCAGCTATTTTCACATGTAAAATCCATGTACGTTGCATAGAGTTAAGCACAATTATTAAAAACGGATGCAGTTGCACAACAGGAGGTGTATTTTCGCATTACATTTTAATATCCCATACCGATGAATAGGTCTGAATATAGATAATAGATAATACAATTATAGATGGCTTTTTATGAGCACTTTTTACGTGCAAATATATTTCTGCAAATATATACCCCTTTATTTGAAACATTGGTGATGTGTTCATTTTTTAGTTGTAAAACCTTTTTCTGTATTAGAAATGTCCCTAAATAAAACAATAGCAGTCTTTAAGATCAGTCTCTTCAAGGCCAGCTTAATCTCATACCCTGATCTTCTTTATTGTCAGGAGAATCGCAGCCTCATCTGACAGATGCTTGTTTTGAATTCTCAGTCTCCTCACAGTGAGAGATAGAAGTTTATCTGCTAGATGTAAAGCAGGGTCGTCACAGTATTGTATGGTATAGGCTTCATACCAGCTCCTTCAACTGGTTGTTTATGCCTCATTAAAACAAATTATATTATAAAGTGTTTCTAGCTTAAGTTGTTCATGATCATTTTAGGACCACTTCCAGGAAACTGGCTGTGAGCTGTGCAGTAATGATATAGGGGACTGAAATCTTTCCATTAATTGCAGTATTGTAGTTTGAATGGAAATATGAATTAATTGAATTTTAATATTGGAGCATTGCTGTTCTTCATTAACATAGAGTAAGTTGTAAGTATGGAGAACATAATGACAAATATTGAAATGTTGTACAAGATCATTCATTTATTTGACATTTTCTCTTCATACCTTTGATGTTTGTATAGAATATATTGCCTATCATCTGTTTGATACAGACCTGCTACCTTGATTTTAATTTTTACATTGTGATTCCTGGGTCACATACTCCATAAATATTCAAATTAATATTCCATAATATACTTAATGTGCTGTCCATACAGCACACATTATGGCACTAATATTTACCAAAGATGTACAATTTGATAAAATAAAAAGTACTTATTATAGCATAAATTTCATTTGGTATGTGCACTATGACAAAATGGATTTCCTTTTTTTAGCAAATATTTTATGTATGTGGTACGCAACTGTCCCCTTAAATATTTTCATTTGCTACTAAATAGCATATAAATCTTAACATGCTCCGATATAACCTTCACAAGAGATCATATAATCTCTAATGTCTCATAAGCCCCAATATGGCCTTTATATCCATATTATTTCCTACCCTATAGCCTATGTACCTCATTATAGACTTCCATGCCACCATACAACCATGATTCTGAGTAAGTCCTTAGAAAAGAGAGAGAGGCCTGGAAAGCTAGAACGGCATTGTTGGGCCTCTAACCAAATATTTCCATGGGGTTCAGCAATGGGTTTTTTTCTGACCTAGAGCAAACAGTTATTTGAGTTTTTTTGTTGTAAAAAATCACCCCATTCAGTACATTTTAAGAATTATTGTAGCGTGAAACAATACATTGCTCTATTTATCTGGTAATTTAATTTATTTTATTTGTATAACTTGGCTACACATAGGTCTGTTTTTGTCTCGGTGGTTCCCTGGGCTTTGGTTTCTTCTACCTTATTTCACTTAGCTTGTATGACATCTGATAAATTAGTGTAGTGGACATGTCTTTACATGATGGATGAAATGTTTTCTTTCAGTACAAAGCTGCATACTTTATCTTCTCTTTAGATTTGTTTCACTGTAAATTAAAACAAAAACAAGATTTTTAATTCAGTGATTTTGTATACAGCTCATTATGCTGCATAAGACGCATACTGGGTGATTCCCTAAAGGCTGTTCTTTCAAATGAATGTTTGTTATAATATAGGAAAGTCAATAAATTAGGAACGGTCTATAGTTAATTTTCATGTTTACACTAAATCTGGGATACAAACCATTACCACTTCTCTGGCTGGCTGACCGTCATGGGTTGCGTTGTTTGGCAAGAACCACAGTGAATTGAGTGTTCAAACTGGCATTAAACATAAAATTGTTTTTGATCAAAAGTGATTCATTATAAAGAAAAACATTTTTTTACTCTACAGTATATTGCTTTTGTGTATTTTTCTTAACTATGTATGTGTATGCCCTTTAGTACTAAGCAATGTTATTGTTTTGGTAATTACCGGTTTCTTCACTACTTTGCAATGTGCATATGTAAAATGTGCAATGACTTTGTTGGAATTCCATCTGGACATTATCTGACTGTAGTTTCCTGCAACATATTTCAGAGGCGGGCATCAATATTCACTACCAATATCACTTTGTGACCCTAGTCTGCTGCATTTCCTAATCAGTTTATAAATACGTATGGAAAAAAATTATTTTCAAGTTTTTTCCTTTGGTCCAGGAAAATTCAGAACAGTAGTGAAAAATTAGGAGTATTCCCTAGATTGACAGTTAAAAAATGTTAAATACTGTGATTATTTTTTTATTATACACTACTATCTTTGCTGCAAGGTCAACCAACCAAAGGTATTGTTTATCATGGATTATTTGGTAATGTGCTTTTGCTCTTCCTGACTATTATGTTCTTACGTATTCATGTGTCAGACTTGGCCTTTGTATTAGAAAGCTACATAGCTGAAACAGAGGAAATCATTTTGTTTATGATAACTCTAGGTTCTGGGGAGATCCTTTGTTTTATGATAACTCTGATTAAATTAACTTGTGAGAGATTAGTTTAGATAGAGGGAGAAGGCTTCCTGAGTAACAAAAAACCTTGGTGGTGGCATAATTGTTAAGGCAACGTTAGTGTCTGAGATAGACGAGGAGCGTTTTAATCATATTTAAACACTAGATGGTTGTTTTTTATTAACCCTTTGTCACACATATCACGCAGGTTTAGGTGAGTGCTGGATCGTGACAAACTATACAATAAAGTTTGATTAAGTAGCAGCAGAAAACATGTTCAGTTTCTTATGCATTTCTTTGAACATACCCACAGTAGTACACACCACTAGTAAGAACCTTTGTGTAATACCTGCCATGTGTCAGGGTCAGGAATATATTGTATCCTTTTGTGTATTTTTAGATTATGTTTTTGTTTGAGAAAGGATACATATTATGAGAAGAAAAAGTTTGGACAACCTGTAAATTAACTGAACTGTTCTAAACAAAGGTTTATTTGCAATCATTTTTCACAACAAACATACTATATAGACCTGTCAAATAATCCGATCTCTGTTATACAGGATAGCATGTGTATTTTTTTGTGTTTTAGTCTATAGTGATCATATATATGTCTCTGTTTTGAAGGGACAGTTGCTTGTTCAGAACTAGTGCTTGAAGGAGGCTCGTTAATTGTGGTATGCCATACCGCCACTTCTCCTGCTGTCTTTATTGTAAAACTATCATATTTCATTAACTTACATTTTCCATACGACCACTTCTACATTTCCAAATCTCTGTTTTTCCATCCTTATGATCCTTATTTTGTATCTGATGTATTCATCAGTATTAATAAATTCCTCCATTGGCTCCCAGAAAATACTATGTGGTTTCAATAAGCACACTAGTACTTTCCCAGTATATTATGCTGTTGGTGTTGTTACTCTGTATTTCATGTTGTGTTTTCTGATATCTGCATGTTAACTTTGTTGTTTTATTTGCAGTCATACATTGCTTTAATTAGTTGCAATGTATGCAAACTGATATTTAGCCAACTATGCTTGATGTATAGAAAACATTGATTCATAATTAGTTTTATTCTTTATTATATTTTATTTTAATGAACCATGTGGGCAATTATATATGTTTTGTTAGTTTTATCCAGAAATATATATCTTTATTTGACTGTAAGGTAACCAGGTAACCAATAAAACATACTGATGTACATTTTGGGGTACAATATCTTTGAACATTTGCATATAAACAGTTGTCAGTATATACTGTAAACAGTAGCCTTCTAAGTAATAGCTACCTAGAGCCACAAAATTACTGTGCTAAAATATCCTTAATGCTAAATGTATATTTCTCAATATTTCTAATTTATTTGAATATTGATATAAATATTTCAGCACAATAGGTATATAACATTAATAAATAGCCTGTTGTATGTAACCAATAGTGTTCAGTCCCTTAAGAGCACAGACTGATAATTAACTTATTGATCATCGGAGAATTAAACTGAAAATATTTAATTAAAGGGAGTTTTACAGTATCTGGAATAAGATCATTAAATGAACATTTCCTTTGAAGTTGAAATGACTGACACTTTTGGTCTTGTAGTCTGTTGCAAAAAATATTTTAACACTATATATCATAACACTTTTGCCCATTCACATCTGTTACACATCTATTTTATGATATTGTCTATTCTTTAATGAAACTAATCTGGCTACCCTATCAACATATACGTCTGAGAATAAAATTACATTTTTACACTTTATTTGTTCTTATGGATACACATATAACTTGTTTTAACTTTTTTTTATATTATTGGTCATTATTGATATTCATCTGGTGGTATTTAATAATATCAGGACATTTAAATTGGTAGTGTTTGCATATAATATATTTGCTTTTCTGATTTGTCTGAGCAGAAAATTCTCATTTTGATGTTACTAACTCAATTAACATAAAAATAATTTGTATTTCGTTTAACTATACAGTATGAATATGTAGACAAAATAGTATGTGTGTCGCACTTAATGTCTCCATTGCTGCTTTGCAGACCTACACCAGAAATCCGCTGGAATAAAGAAGGAGCAGAGTTGCCTAGTAACAGAGTTTTTTATGAAAATTTTAATAAAACCCTAAAGATAATTGATGTGTCAGAAGCAGATGCTGGCAAATATAGATGCACAGCCCAAAATATCAGAGGATCCATTCACCATGTCATAACAGTTATTGTCAAAGGTACGTGATATTATAAAGGTGTGATTATGTATTCAAGTATTTACACATTGTTATTTTGTTATCGTTATTTGATTTGTTTTAATGTCTCCTCACTGACACATTCCCATACTCCTTTTAAACACATGCTTCCCTCACAAAAAATCTGTATATTGACCCAATCTCTCTCTCCACCTGCTGTCATATTTTTCTTCTCATCTTTAATTCTAAACTACTCGAGCTGGTTTGTGTACTTATGTGTCACGGGCACTAGGAGTCTTTACCCAGGGATCACCAGGTGATAGGCTTACCAGAGCAGTATAGGTGGTAATATGGTACTCTGGTAGCAGGGTGATCACGGAACAGGAAATAGCAGATGATGAGATGCTCAGGAAAGTCTATGACTAGCAGCACTGGCAATATGGAGGTAGTAATACACGAGGAACTGTATGGACAAAGGATACGTGAAGGTAGTCAGTGGTCTGCGGTAGCAAGTTGTACCACTGCTATAGTGAGGAGGAAAGTCCAACAGAAACGAGGGGGTGATGAGAGTCAGCGGTCTGCGGATAGCAAGTTGTACCGCTGTCTGAGTGAAGGAATAGAATCCAAGTGGAGGTATCCGGGGAGTCAGTGGTCTGCGTTAGCAAGTGGTACCACTGCTATGTGAGAGGATACTGGAACAGGTGAAACTGGAAACAGGGGTCAGTGGTCTGCCATTAGCAAGTTGTACCACTGAATATATATGTGAGGAGGTGCACGAGGAGAGACTGCAACACAAGATATACACGGGCACCTTGACTTTGATCCACAGTAATATGCACAATATAAATGTATATATGACTGAACAACACTGCCAATATAGAAAGTCTCTAGAAGTAATCCAGCACGAGATAACACAGTCAATGATGGCAATAGACTCAGCGGATAGCACACTCCAGAGGAGAACCAACACAGTCCAGCAAGGTATGCAATACACAGCACAGTCAATGGGAAGTATGCATACCGTGGTTCAGGAGAAGGCAGTCAGACAGGAGTGCAGAGATACCTGAACGGCAGGAGGCCGGCAGGATGCAAAGTCCCTGGATGGGTGAAGCCGTGGTCTAGCAGGTGCAGCGCACAGGTAGGTAGACCAGCAGGGAACACAGGAAGGCGTGGAGAGCGGATCAGCAGTAGATGGATGAGTAGCGCTGAGGAGTAACAGCAGCGGGTCTCTGCGGGAACACGGAGGTAGCCAATAGCAACCAGCAGGTGCAGTAACGATGGGACACGGGAGCAGAGTTGAACTGGAACTGTTGATCACGGGGAGTAGCGGGTAGCAATAGTGGCAGCAGACTCAAGGAAACACGGGAGAGTTGACAAGGACTGAAGACTGAAGCGCACAGAGGCAGCGGATAGGAATCAGCCAAACAGTCACGATGAAACACAGACGGGTTGCAGGTTGAAGACTGTAGTGCACGGAGGCAGCGGATGGGAATCAGCTAGCAGTCACGATGATGAAACACAGACGAGTTGCAGGTTGAAGACTGTAGTGCACGGAGGCAGCGGATAGGAATCAGCTAGCAGTCACGATGATGAAACACAGACGAGTTGCAGGTTGAAGCCTGTAGTGCACGGAGGCAGCGGATAGGAATCAGCTGGCAGTCACAATCATGAACAGGTGAGTGGATGTGAATGAAAGACTGTAGTGCACGGAGGCAGCGGATAGGCATCAGCTAACAGTCCCAATGATACATGGTAGAGTTGAAGTGGTTAGAAGACTGTAGTGCACGGAGGCAGCGGATAGGAATCAGCTCACAGTCACGATGATACAGTAGATGGTAGAAGTGGTATGGGAACCACAGTAGTAGAAGTGGTTTGGAAACCACAGAGGTAGAAGTGGTTTGGAAACCACAGGAATCAGCTGGGCTGAATAAACGAGGAAACACAGGAACACCTTCAGAGACTCATGGGGAATGAGACTCCAAGATCAGGCAACGTGGTGTTGACCACAGGTGCTTAATATAGGGAGTGTTGCCTGATCTGCCAATTGAGTTAAAGGGACATACACTGAAGTATAGGAAAGGGCTGCGCATGCGCAGACCCTCAGGATGGAGGACGACCACGGTTCCTAAATGTCCGGGAAGAGGCACTCACGGTCCGGTGAGTGACAGTACCCCCCCTTTTAAAGGTGGGCACAGAACGCCTGGAACCGGGCTTGTCTGGATTTTTGAAATAAAACTTCTTCAAAAGGGCAGGAGCATTAAGATCTTCAGCTTTGATCCAAGAGCGCTCCTCAGGACCAAAGCCCTTCCAATGAACGAGGAAACGGAGTACTCCTCGCGAAATTTTTGCGTCTAATACCTCAGTAATTTCAAAATCCTCCTCCTGATGAACTTGAACTGGCTGCGGAGCTGAGGGAGGTTTTGAAAAACGGTTGATAATAAGAGGCTTGAGTAAGGAGACATGGAAGGCATTAGAAATCCGAAGATTCTTAGGAAGAAGAAGTTTCACACATACTGGATTGATTACTTGAATGATCCTATATGGACCAATAAAACGAGGGGCGAATTTCATAGATGGGACCTTCAAACGAATGTTTTTAGTAGATAACCAGACACGATCTCCAATTTTTAGTGGTGGAATAGCCCGCCTCTTCTTATCTGCGAAAGATTTATATTTGATAGATGTTTTCTTCAAACAGGTTTTGACCTGAGACCAGATATTTTTAAAGGTCTGACAGGCCGTCTCCACCGCTGGAACTTGGGTGGGCGGGAGGGCAGGAAATTCCGGAAAAGACGGATGGTGACCGTAGACCACAAAAAATGGAGTTTTGGATGATGACTCATGGTACATGTTGTTATGGGCGAATTCGGCCCAAGGAAGCAACTCTACCCAGTTGTCTTGATTGGCTGAAGAGAACATCCTTATAAAAGTCTCAAGATCTTGATTGACACGCTCAGTCTGTCCGTTAGATTGCGGATGGTAAGAAGATGAGAGTGCTAATCGTATGCCCAAGGTTTTACAAAGGGCTCGCCAGAATCTGGAAACGAATTGTACTCCTCTATCTGACACAATCTCAGACGGACATCCATGGATGCGGAAGATCTCTTTAATGAAATGTTCGGCCAGGATAGCCGAGGAAGGCAAACCAGACAGAGGGACGAAATGAGCCATCTTCGAAAATCTGTCCACCACCACCCAAATAGTGTTATGATTCTTACTAGGTGGTAATTCAGTAACGAAATCCATACTAATATGGGTCCATGGCTTGGACGGAATGGGTAGTGGTCGCAGCAACCCTGCTGGAGTTCTGCGGGAAGATTTGAATTGGGAACATAATTCACAGGAAGCAATGAACTCTTTGACGTCTCTCCTCATTGAAGGCCACCAGTAACTTCGAGAGAGCATCTCAAAGGTCTTGTGTTCACCGGCGTGTCCAGAAAAACGAGAGGCATGGAACCACGAAAGGATTTTCCTCCTTAGAGTAGGAGGCACGAGAGTCTTCCCAAATGGTAGCGTTTTGGTGGAAGAAGCAGCCAGTGAGATACATTTGGGGTCTAGAATGGTATGGTTGGAAACCTCTTCTATATCAGAGGACGTCACAAAAGCTCTAGATAAAGCGTCAGCTTTTTTGTTCTTGGCAGCTGGTTTGAAGGTTATTATTAATTCGAAACGGGAAAAGAAAAGAGACCATCTTGCTTGGCGAGGGTTCAAGCATTGGGCAGACTGAAGATATGACAAGTTCTTATGATCCGTGAAGATCGTCACCGGATGGCGAGCTCCTTCCAATAGGTATCTCCACTCCTCTAATGCAGCTTTGATAGCCAGTAACTCCTTGTCCCCGATAGTATAATTCTTCTCTGCGGGCAGAAGACCCCGAGAATAGAAGGCACAAAGATGGAATTTTTGCTGTTCAGAGCGTTGGGAGAGAATAGCTCCCAAGCCCACATTAGAGGCATCTACTTCTAGAAAGAAGGGGAGTGTCACATCAGGTTGTCGAAGGATTGGAGCCGAAGAGAAGGACTCTTTGAGTGTTTGAAAGGCTTGAAGAGCCTCAGGCGACCATTGCTTAGGATTAGCCCCTTTTCGAGTCAGGGCCACAATAGGAGATGCAATGGAAGAAAAGTCTTGAATGAAGCGTCTATAGTAATTGGCAAAACCTAAAAAACGCTGAATAGCACGAAGAGTAGTTGGCTGGGGCCAATGTAGTACAGCATTCACCTTGTCTGGATCCATCTTCAGGCCAACTCCGGAAACTATATACCCCAAGAATGGAATCTGGGGCAATTCGAATGAACATTTTTCTAATTTACAGAACAATGAATTCTTCCGTAGCCTGGAGAGGACTTCTGCCACATGTTGGTGGTGAGAAGGCAGGTCCTGGGAAAAGATCAATATGTCGTCCAGGTAGACGACGACACATACATATAATAAGTCCCGAAAGATCTCATTGATGAAACCTTGAAAAACAGCGGAGGCATTACACAGCCCGAAAGGCATTACCAGATATTCGTAATGCCCGTCTCTGGTGTTAAACGCTGTCTTCCATTCGTCACCGGAACGGATTCTGATTAAATTGTAGGCACCACGAAGATCCAACTTATTAAAAATACGGGCTCCCTTGATGCGATCGAATAGCTCAGTGATCAGCGGAATGGGATACCGATTCTTGATAGTAATGGCATTGAGTCCACGAAAATCTATGCAAGGGCGTAATGATCCATCCTTCTTTTTGACGAAGAAGAACCCAGCTCCAGCGGGAGAGGTGGAAGGTCGAATAAACCCACGCTGGAGGTTCTCCTGTATATACTCAGATGTAGCTTGAGTCTCAGGTAACGAGAGTGGATAGACCCGGCCCCTGGGGGGAGTCTTGCCAGGTAGAAGGTCGATTGGACAATCCCAAGAACGATGAGGAGGAAGGCGTTCAGACTGAGCTTTATCAAACACATCGGTAAATGAAGCATATTGAGGAGGGAGTCCCGGTGAGGTAGATGAGATGGAAGATTGCTGTACTTTGAGAGGAATAACTTGGGAAAGGCAACGATGGTGACATTCAGGCCCCCAAGACGTGACTTGAGGGGTGGGCCAGTCAATCTGGGGAGAGTGACACTGAAGCCATGGAAGGCCTAAGACAATCGGACTTGTCGTAACAGGAAGGATTAAAAACGATATTACTTCATGATGCAGGGCACCAATCTGAAGTGTTACTGGAGACGTACTCTGAGTGATGAGACCGTTGATGAGACGTGATCCATCTATAGCCGTCACAGTAATGGGTGTTTTTAAGGTAATCACTGGTAGAGACCATTGATTTACTAATGATTTGGAAATAAAATTTCCTGCTGCTCCGGAATCAATTAATGCCTGTGACTCAAAGGTTTTGGTAGCCGAGGAAATCGTAACATCAAAAGCGCAAACTTTAGATTTCATGGACGATGGAGAGGACTCCAGGGACCCTAACTTCACCTCTCCAGAACTAGTTAGGGCCTGGCATTTCCCGATCTCTTAGGGCAGGAGCTGAGAATATGAGTGGAATCAGCACAATAGATACAAAGTCTATTCTTTACTCTTCGTTTTCTCTCCTCGGAAGATAATTTGGAACGTCCTATCTCCATGGGAATCACAGAGGGTGAAACTGGACGAAATTGAGGGTTAGAACGAAGAGGTGCTTTAGCAGAAGTTGTTTTCTCAGCCTCCCTTTCACGAAATCTCATATCAACACGATGGCAAAGAGAGATCAAATCTTCAAGTGACGAAGGAAGCTCTTGAGTAGTCAGTGCATCTTTAATTTTATCGGAGAGCCCCTGCCAGAAGGCGGAAACTAGGGCTTCAGTGTTCCACTGAAGTTTAGAGGCTAAGATCCTAAATTGAATGACGTACTGGCCTACTGTATGAGGTCCTTGTCGTAGGCGGAGGATGCTGGAAGCAGCGGAGGTCACACGACCTGGTTCATCGAACACACTTCGAAATGTAGAAATGAATTTGGCACTATCTTGCAATATAGGGTCATTTCTCTCCCACAGAGGGGAGGCCCAAGCCAGGGCTTGTCCTGAAAACAAAGAGATAAGATAGGCCACTCTGGAACGATGGGTAGAAAAATTTTGAGGTTGGAGCTCAAAATGGACTGAACATTGGTTAAGGAAACCCCTACAAGTTTTGGGGTCTCCATCGTACTTTGACGGAGTAGGCAGGTGAAGCGTGGAAGCTGTAGACACCTGGGATGGCACTGGGGAAACGGAGGAAAGCACAGAAGCCTCAGGAATAGCTGTCACAGTCTGTCCAGATGTTCCTTGGGAGGTTAATGACTGATAACACTGAAGTAACAGCTGTTGGCGGGCATCCTGTTGCTCCACACGGCTGACCAGATGCTGCAGCATCTCTTTGGCGGTAGGTTCCGTATCTGGGTCTGTCATGGCCTGATCTTACTGTCACGGGCACTAGGAGTCTTTACCCAGGGATCACCAGGTGATAGGCTTACCAGAGCAGTATAGGTGGTAATATGGTACTCTGGTAGCAGGGTGATCACGGAACAGGAAATAGCAGATGATGAGATGCTCAGGAAAGTCTATGACTAGCAGCACTGGCAATATGGAGGTAGTAATACACGAGGAACTGTATGGACAAAGGACACGTGAAGGTAGTCAGTGGTCTGCGGTAGCAAGTTGTACCACTGCTATAGTGAGGAGGAAAGTCCAACAGAAACGAGGGGGTGATGAGAGTCAGCGGTCTGCGGATAGCAAGTTGTACCGCTGTCTGAGTGAAGGAATAGAATCCAAGTGGAGGTATCCGGGGAGTCAGTGGTCTGCGTTAGCAAGTGGTACCACTGCTATGTGAGAGGATACTGGAACAGGTGAAACTGGAAACAGGGGTCAGGGGTCTGCCATTAGCAAGTTGTACCACTGAATATATATGTGAGGAGGTGCACGAGGAGAGACTGCAACACAAGATATACACGGGCACCTTGACTTTGATCCACAGTAATATGCACAATATAAATGTATATATGACTGAACAACACTGCCAATATAGAAAGTCTCTAGAAGTAATCCAGCACGAGATAACACAGTCAATGATGGCAATAGACTCAGCGGATAGCACACTCCAGAGGAGAACCAACACAGTCCAGCAAGGTATGCAATACACAGCACAGTCAATGGGAAGTATGCATACCGTGGTTCAGGAGAAGGCAGTCAGACAGGAGTGCAGAGATACCTGAACGGCAGGAGGCCGGCAGGATGCAAAGTCCCTGGATGGGTGAAGCCGTGGTCTAGCAGGTGCAGCGCACAGGTAGGTAGACCAGCAGGGAACACAGGAAGGCGTGGAGAGCGGATCAGCAGTAGATGGATGAGTAGCGCTGAGGAGTAACAGCAGCGGGTCTCTGCGGGAACACGGAGGTAGCCAATAGCAACCAGCAGGTGCAGTAACGATGGGACACGGGAGCAGAGTTGAACTGGAACTGTTGATCACGGGGAGTAGCGGGTAGCAATAGTGGCAGCAGACTCAAGGAAACACGGGAGAGTTGACAAGGACTGAAGACTGAAGCGCACAGAGGCAGCGGATAGGAATCAGCCAAACAGTCACGATGAAACACAGACGGGTTGCAGGTTGAAGACTGTAGTGCACGGAGGCAGCGGATGGGAATCAGCTAGCAGTCACGATGATGAAACACAGACGAGTTGCAGGTTGAAGACTGTAGTGCACGGAGGCAGCGGATAGGAATCAGCTAGCAGTCACGATGATGAAACACAGACGAGTTGCAGGTTGAAGCCTGTAGTGCACGGAGGCAGCGGATAGGAATCAGCTGGCAGTCACAATCATGAACAGGTGAGTGGATGTGAATGAAAGACTGTAGTGCACGGAGGCAGCGGATAGGCATCAGCTAACAGTCCCAATGATACATGGTAGAGTTGAAGTGGTTAGAAGACTGTAGTGCACGGAGGCAGCGGATAGGAATCAGCTCACAGTCACGATGATACAGTAGATGGTAGAAGTGGTATGGGAACCACAGTAGTAGAAGTGGTTTGGAAACCACAGAGGTAGAAGTGGTTTGGAAACCACAGGAATCAGCTGGGCTGAATAAACGAGGAAACACAGGAACACCTTCAGAGACTCATGGGGAATGAGACTCCAAGATCAGGCAACGTGGTGTTGACCACAGGTGCTTAATATAGGGAGTGTTGCCTGATCTGCCAATTGAGTTAAAGGGACATACACTGAAGTATAGAAAAGGGCTGCGCATGCGCAGACCCTCAGGATGGAGGACGACCACGGTTCCTAAATGTCCGGGAAGAGGCACTCACGGTCCGGTGAGTGACATTATGCCTACTTTGCTTTCCCTATTCTCACTCCCTTCTCCAGTCTCACAAAAGTGATCAATGATCTACTTACAGCTAGTCTAATGGTCACTTTTCCATACTTATCCTCCTGGACCTCTCTGCTGCTTTTGACACTGTTGTTCATCCTCTTCTCTTGCACACTTTTCACTCCATAGGCCTGTGGTTTACCTCCTACCTATCCAACTGCTCCTTCAGTGTCTCTTACTCCCACTATTTGTTGGCATTACACAGGCCTATGTTTTCAGCCCTTTTCTTTTCTCAGCATATGCCTCTTTTTTTAGTGAACTAATTCACTTATTTGGCCTCCAGTACCACCTTGTAACACCCAATTCTACCTGTCATCCCCTGACCTCTATCCTTCTCTATTATCCTGCATGTATCTCTACTATTTCCACATGGATTCACAAAGCTGTCTTAAAGCTCAACATGCCCAAAACCAAACTTATCTTCTTCCCTTCTTCCAGAGACACAATCTCTCTCACTATCAACAACACCACAATTTCTTCAATATTCCGAACCTGTTATCTTCCCTTGACTCTGCCCATTTCTTCACTCCAGTATCTTTTCAAGTCCTGTCATCACCTTCAAAATATGGTTAGAATATGCTCTTTTCTTACCCTTGATGCAATCAAAACTTTTATCCATTCTTAGCTACTGCAACCTCCTCCTTTTTGGCATTTGCCTCGCCTGTCTCTCCCCACTTCAATTCAACACACGTCCTGTGGAATTACTGATATTCCTCTCTTGCTGC
Organism: Mixophyes fleayi; assembly: GCF_038048845.1. Classification (NCBI taxonomy): domain Eukaryota; kingdom Metazoa; phylum Chordata; class Amphibia; order Anura; family Limnodynastidae; genus Mixophyes; species Mixophyes fleayi. Next base: position 193,350,315 of record NC_134405.1, read on the forward strand.
TCATCAGCCATACCACTCTGCAAATCCTTACACTTGCTCCCCATATACTCCTGAATCCAATTAAAATTACTCACCTACATAGCCCTCAACATCACCACCCCTTTATATATCTCAAGCCTCATCTCAAAATACTCTGCTCATGTCCATATAGATCTACCCCTGACCTATCTCATGTGCAGCTATCCACTTATGGAGATTTTTGCCACACATGATCAGACTCTCCCATAGCTTTTACATCTTCCAATGTGCTCGGAAATCCCACCTCTTTACTAGATTCTACCTTACTTTCACCTCTACTACTCACATTTGTACACTGTTACTGCTGTTCCAATCTAAACTAGGCCCAAACTTCACTCTGAGCCACATTCACTCCCTTTGTCTCAGCTCTGTCCTTTCAGTTTGCTTTTACATTTGCATTCATTTTATTTTATATTTTTAATCTATTTTTTATTGTTTACCTTGTATGTCCCTGAATTATGTATGCTGTATTTCCTACACTGTCTGGTGCTAGGGACCACTGTAGTCCCTTAACAACAACAATAATAATAATAATAATAATAATAATAATAGAAAAATAATGCAAAATGTTAATTAAACACTGAGGGGTGTTAATGTTCTGCAAGGAATCAGAGATAAGAAAGTACCACACACCAGGTTTTATCCTGGAAATAATATATTCTGCTTGGTCAGTGTCTTGGAAACTATTTAGTTCCCTTTTTCAAGATCACAGATGTGACTACATTGAAATTATACATCTTATACATTGATCATATAATTTCCTCACTTTATAAAAATACCAGGATTGTACCCGATAACCCAGATATGATTTCCTTCTATTTAGATTTACTAACTCATTACTCTCCCCAAACCATCAAGGCTAGATTACCAAGGACCCCCAATGAATTGTTATCTTTCCTTTCATTTACATTGAATCATAAAGGGCTGGAAGCAAAGATCAAATTATAAATATAATCTAAATTACATTTATATTACTTTATTTATATTAAAAATGAAATTGATGCCTGTTTTCCTTATATCATGAGATAATGCTTTACCTGACGTGATCCAAACACACATATAGGGTAATACGAATAGTTGTCATTATGTGTTAGAAATAAATATACCAGGGAAAAGTAACAAATATTGCACTTTTCTGTAGAAAAAATACATATTTAAAGAGAGGATCCATACCTAGCTATATAGAATTCTAAAAAGAAGAAAAAAAAAGTAAAATTTCTTAAGAATGTCATGTTAAAAAATATTATATGGAACACACCTTCCCCCCTCAACGCTCCGCGTCCCCCGACCTGACCCATGTTTATTGACCCTAACTCTTCCTGACACGTATCTCCCCCTCTGCTATAGGCTCAACACACCCTAATTACCCTCTAAATACTTACAGTGCTTATCTTTGTGGTCCTACACCCCTCACCCCCTCTCTCCCACAATCCCTTTTGTTCCTACACCCATTTTATATTACGCTTTAAAAATGTAAATAACTTTTTTTTTTGTCTAAAGGTTTCCTAATATGCGATACACCACAATAACTGTTGTGATTTTACTGTGTCTGCTGCCAGGGCCGGTGCTAGGGTCCTTGGCGCCCTTTGCACACTTTCACGTCCGCGTCTCCCCCCTCCCCCCCAGGCACACTTTCACAATCCACGCCCCCCCCCCCCCCCCCCTAGGCACACTTTCACAATCCGCGCCCTCCCCACGTTTTTTCTTACCGCCATAAAGCTGCTCTCTGCTACGTCTCCTCCCCTCCACTCACTGACACTGTCTGGGGGTTCGTGATGATGATGTCACGCTCGACAGCCAGTGAGTGGAGGGAAGGAGACAGAGCACAGAGACGGCGGTGGTGATCCATAGCCCCTTCCCCCCTTCCGTGGATTTATCGGAAGCTGTGCGGCGGCCGTGGAAGGTATGGTCAGCGGTCAGCGGTCGCCGCACAGTTTTAAAGTAATTTTTATTCTGTGGCTCCCTCCAGAGCCCGGCGCCCTAGGCAACTGCCTAACCTTGCCTAATGGGAGCGCCGGGCCTGTATGCTGCACAGTGTTATCGTTTTGCTGTCTGTATTTTCTTGATTGACCACTGAAAATAAAAAATTATAAAAAATAAATAAATATATTATATGTGTTTATTGTATTTGACTGTTTGTTCCATGCTGTTTCCTCTCTAAATAAAGAGTTAAAAACAATCAAATAAAATGTATTATATAATGCATCAAAGTGTATGTTTTAATATCATAGAAAACCCCATAACAACATTAGTTAACAAGGTATAAGTAAATCTATATAGTATATGATAGTAAAGTTGCCTGCAGACATGCATAGCCCAGTCAGTCTATGATTTGACTTTTATAGGAATACTTTGTCCTGTCAGGAATGAGCAGGTCACTGGATGGCTTCTGAGTCTGATACAGACTTCAAAGTAATTAATGTCTGGGGTTTTTCAGTATGTTTTGTTACTTTGACAATTTTTATTTTCATTACAATTTAGGTGCAGCAGACACTGATAGTTTACAAACATAATAAATGACTTCAGTTGAATATGCATAGTCACTCAAAAACAATTTTATACTGATTAAAGTGTTCAACTTTTTCTCAGGGCTTACTTTTTAAGCTCGCAAATGGAACAGGGCTTAAAGATATATTTTGTCCTGCTTTTATTATCCTTCCAGATAATGTAGGAGAAGAAGCTTGTTACCATGGTAATCTGCAGTAATGCTTTCTGTTCTTGCCCAAGTGATTTACAGCATTACATAATTTGCAATGATGTGTAATGCCTTTTCTTGTGTATAGAGAATAGATTTGCGCAGTACATACTTGACCAATGTTTGACTTGAATGGAAACCACAAGTGCAGTAGAATTTACTGTACCTTTTGGAATATGCAACATATCCCTTTTGTGTGAATCTTCTATTCGTGTGACACCAGTGCATTGTATACTGCTCTATTTGGTAATATAATACTATTTGCTTCCTAAAATTTTAATTTCAAGACAAGAAATCATTTCATTGATTTCCAGTATCAGAAATAGAAAAAGGCAAGACCTAAATCTATACAGTGTTCCTTAAATTATCCCCGAAATCCCAGTGTGTGCAAATTTGCCCCACTCTTCCAGTTACAGCATAATTGAATTTTTAGATTATTTAGCTCTTTATAATGGTCCATTCCAGAGGCAAGCAGAGCTATGGGGGACAGGAAAATGCATACGTTATGCATAAACAGTATAGGTTTACAAATTCTGGTAAATGTCAATGTGAATGTGAAAACCCTAAATGTACCCCTGCTTCTCATGGCAATATTATTGGATCTCTAACCTTAATCTGTTTAGCTGCGGTCTTCAGTATTTGTACAATTTTTTTGTAAATCTAGTTTATAATATCAACAGCAAATTATAAAGTGTATATGGATTTGCTGATGTCTGAAATTCCTGTAATGGTTGTGTTTGCAGTTTATTGATGTTTTTGACAATGGTGCATGACAGTATGTAAATCATTGGAGAGATGATGTAGGAAGTACATTTTATGGCTACAAAATGCCATGCTGTTTCCACCACTGCCCTGTTTACAAATAAAATGTTTCTATGTCTCATCCACTGTATTTTTTTTTTTTTGTAGCTGCACCGTACTGGATCACTGAACCTAGAAATCTCATAATGTCACCAGGAGAGGACGGGACATTGATTTGTAGAGCTAATGGAAATCCTCCTCCAACCATTACATGGTTAATAAATGGAGTTGCAATTGAGTGTATGTAAAGTGTTGCTTACAGCTTCTTTATTTTTTAATAATGTAATAAATATACCCTACAATATTGGTGAAACACATTCTACAATTTGCTTATTTTTATCACTTATCAGGAGGTTGCTTTTCACATATAGAACTTGAAGGCTTAAGGAAGATATAAATAGTTACATCTCCATTACACCAATTACAGAACTATGGAGACATAGGGGGTCTTTTTGCAAACATGAAAAGAAAATGATGAGGCACAACTCAAACGCTGTCTCTCTCTACTTTTGTGTGACATTGTGAGCCTGTTTATGCCCATCTGTACCTATTTTGCAAACATGTACATGGGCTAATGTGGCAAAACGGCAACTTTCGGCTCCATTTTTCTAAGAATCACGGAAGCATAGCGCATTTACTGGATCACTCTGCAATAACGTCTTTTCCTCAGTTGTATTTTAGTGGTAGCAACACTGGGTTAAACACTGAGGCACAATCACTAATCCTATGACCGGCCTTGATTACTCCACTAGGCTAAGAGAACCATCCACTATCTGGAACTCTAAAGCTGAAGTTATAAATAAAGCAGATGGTGACTAATGCCACTTAGGTATACATGCAGATAGGGGTAAATCGAATTTTGTTCTATTGATAACAGTCTGAAACATACGATATGTTTTACGCTCCGCTTAGCGAATGGCTTTGCGTTGTCATCTGTGTAATGTTTGTGTAGTCTATCTTATGATATGCTGTAAATTGTTTTGAATCAAAATATTTCTTTAAACCTTACTGAATGCACTTCTTCCTCTACATCTTATGTTTTATTAAAAATGTGTGTAGTTTTTTTCTATAGGCCATTTTGTAAAGTGAATGAAGTTGTATGTTGTCTTTGCAGTGGCACCCAATGATCCTAGTAGGAGAGTAGATGGTGATACAATTATGTTTACCAAGGTGCAAGAACGAGCCAGTGCGGTCTTCCAGTGCAACACCTCTAATATATATGGCTACAAGCTGGCAAATGCATTTGTGAATGTACTAGGTAAGTTCAGACATTTACACTGCTTGTCATTTGCATTAGATAGCCATTGATTAAATTCCAGAACTAAGAATTTTTAAGCGGGGCAAATAGATTTTAAAAAATATGTTGCGCCTAGCTTTTATCAAATATACTGTATCATATGTGAAATGCCTGTATTATGTCTAATAGTATACTCTTACATATCTGCTTTATTGTCTTTACTGTCTGTAGTTATCAACAAAATTTATTTTATCTTTCAGCGGAAAAGCCACGGATCCTTTCATCACAAAAGGTTTATCAAGTCATTGCTAACAGAGCTGCTATGCTAAGCTGCTCATTTTTTGGATCACCTATTCCTAATATAGAATGGTAAGATTTACTTTTGAATTGTTGTGTGTTTAACTTTAAACTATGGCTACATCTTAAGTGCAAAACTAAGCACTGAACTGTGTAACATTTTTAATTTACCTGGCAACTGTCTTAAAAGTTCATTTTTCTGATAAGTGCATAGTTTAATCCAAGGACATAGCTGAACACTGTCTGACTCCCTGCTACGTCCTGTCATGTCCTTCTCCCCATAGCATTACTCGCACTCATCTGTGCTACGTATATATATTACCTCATCTATTTGTTACTTGCGTCTTTATCCGGAGCTACGGAATCTGTGGTGCCTTCCTTATACATACATAATAACACAATAAATAAGGAAATCAAGGTACAATCAGTAGATGTTCCATGATTGGTAATCCGTCTTGTGTTATGTATGCACTTCTGGAAGAACTGTTTAAGGGAGAATACTCTTTGCAGCTGGTAACACTGATGTCACTTGACAACATAGGGCTTAATGCTGAGTTGGGAGCTAAGCAAAGAAAGGAGCAAATTTGCACCTTGGAAAAATCAAGTTACATTGGAGGGGGAGGTAAATTTAAAATGTGGGGACAGATTTACAGCTGGAAAAGGACGTGTCCTAGATCAACTTAAATTTCAGTGTAAAAAATAAAGCTTATCAAGTATTTGTGTGATACATGAAAAAACAGCCAGTATTTTCCTTGCAAGCACAGAATAAATTAATTTGCACCCATGCTGGTCACTGAGGACCTGATGCTGAGTTAGGAGCAAAACAAAAAAGTAGTAAATTTGCTACTGAACAAACCATGTTACAATACAAGGGGTGCAAATTAATTTATTCTGAGATTTCAAGAAAAATACTGGCTGATTTCTATTAGGGTTTTTTCAAAACAAAACAATGAGTTTGAAACATACCAAAAGAATGTATAAAAATACTGCATACATATGAAATTCAATAAAGTTTACACAGAATAGTAAGAAAGACTTAGATTAATTATCTAAAATCCGGTATGTTGTACATGGAAAAGAAAAATGTTGTTTGTTTTCATTTTTCAAAGGGAGGGGGGAGACGAACAAAAGAGGAAGGAAAGGCTTTATGGATGGGGAGGGGAACAGGAGAATATTTTACTCATCGTTTTATGCATCAGACTATAGGGAAGGGAGGCCTTAACCCGTGTGGCTATATAGAGATCAACTTAATTTGGGATTTTACAAAACTTATATGCGTAGTGATCCTACATAAGCCTGACGGGGGTACCTATCAAAACAATGGAGATTTGTCAAACGGTTGTCAAGGGAGGTTCAGCATCACCCTTAATTCGTCCAGGAAGACCAAGTGTTCTTGAAATTCACTGGTTTGTCTTTGAGAAGAGCTGTGATGCTTTCCATCCTATAAACTGACCAAATTTTATTGATAGTGGCTGAAAGTGAGGGGGGAGAGGCGTTTTTCCATAGAGCGGCAATTAAACATTTAGAAGCATTTAATATATGATTGATACGTTTTTGCGTGGAGCGACTAGTGCCCGGGAGCCGACTGGCTGATTTTTTATGTAGCACACAAATACTTGATAAGCTTTATTTTTAGAGTGAAATTTAAGTTGATCTAGGACATGCCCTATCCCAACTATAAATCTGTCCCCACATTTTAAATTGACCTCCCCCTCCAATGCATCATGGTTTTGCTAAGGTGCAAAGTTACTCCTTTTTTTTGCTTTGCTCCCAAGTGTAGAAGAGGGAGGAGACAATGGAGAGCAAGATCTTGAAGTAGGTAATTGGTTCACAGTTAGAAGAAGGGGTTGAGTTAAAGTGCAAGGGATGATATTCCAGATCTGACGCATCCCAATAAATCAATTTTATTACTTGTTTATTTCGAAAACCTTTTGCATCCAGTGCAAATACGGTGTTTTGGGATTTCAAAATGCCATTTATTCTTATGCGACATCTGTATTGCTTTTATTTTTGAACATTTCATCCAGTTTTACTCATATGCACATGGGTTAACATGGCAAGTTGGTGCCTATTTGTGGTGTAACAAACTGTGACTTCTGCTAGGAAGGATTCGGCCGATAAGGTCATTCCATGCTTAATGAATTGTAGCTACCATAGTGAAGCCGTTTCCACAGGTAAATGTAAAAGGGATAATTTGTTTAATGCCATAAGATATTCAAATGGGAGAATTTTTTACATATTTAAGGGCTTTCCAACGTGGAAGGTTACACACAGAGCCTTTTTATACATGCAGATTGCCTTTATACTTTGGTAGGATGTCTTGTTGCACTATATAGGCAGATTATTAATGGTGAAGTTCATTTCTACATGTGGTTTGTATCTGTTTATCTGTTTATGAGCATGGTAGGCAAATAGGAGAATATGCCCAGAAAAATGAGCTGAGATTCTATACTTTTTTCACAAATGACCCACTTAGGGGCATATTCAATTACGATTCCGGTCCGCGGGATCGCGCCGGAACGGGCCGTGAAGTTAATGCACGGTACTGCAATAACGTGGATTTTCATTCGCAGCCCATAGGGTTGAAAACGAAAATCTGCGTTATTGCGGTACCGTATTACCGGCAATACTGCGCGTTACCGCGGACCGGAATCGTAATTGAATATGCCCCTTAATGTTCAAAGTGTATACTCAGTTGCTCTCATATAACTATTAATGTAACTTTCTTTAAAGTACATAGTTTTTGAGTATTTTGTTTTGCTTTCTTGTGCAGGTTTAAAGGCAAGCAAGCCAGTGTTCTGCATGAAAATGGGTATATCTTCCATAATAATGGGACCTTAGAAGTCCCAGTCGCACAAAAGGACAGCAGTGGCTCATATACTTGTGTAGCAAGAAATAAATTGGGCACAGCCGAAAAGACTTTTGAGCTGGAAGTCAAAGGTAATGAACCGTTTAACTCACACATTAGACCGTAAATATAATACTTTATGTACACACAATATTAATGTTATGTTTCATTTTTCAGATCCTACTATGATTATCTCTCAACCAGAATACAAGGATATTCAGAAATATGGTACTGCAACCTTTGAATGCAAAGTTAAGCATGATCCCACATTGGTACCAGAGGTGTTATGGCTGAAAGATAACAGTGAACTACCCATTGATGAGAGGTACAATCAACATCTTTTTGAGACTTTTATTATCATTGTTTATTTATAAAGCTTCATATTAGAGAGTATAGAGAATATGTAAGCACTCCCTGCCTCATTGGAGCTTACATTGTAGGTCCCTATCACACACACTATCCATTTTCTCAGAAGCCAATTAATTTACCAGTATTTTTCTCGGACTGTGGGAGGAAAACTGAACTCCGAAGGAAACCTATACAAACATGTGGAGAACTTACAAACTCCACACAGTTAGGACTCTGGTCAGAAACAAATGTCCTCAGTACTGCGTGGCAGCAATACTAACCACTGTGTCACCTCTTCAGGTGAAGCTAATTGCATTTGCTGTGAAAATGCTAATATAATAAGAATAAACTCAAGTACATTTTTAAAATGTAGTGTCATGTAACCACTTTGGTATCACTACTTTTATTTTTTTAATTTAATTATTTTTTGTTATGCATTTTTCAATTCAAAACAGTCAATATTCTTTCATAAGAATATTCTTGACAACATTGTAATTAAGCATTTTAGGAACGAGTATTTATCTAGTTTGCCAAACATCTACAGCACATACGAAATATACTGTAGCACAAATGATCATTTTTAAATTATATGGGCTGGATAACTCTATCTCTTATTAATTTAATTATGGCTGGCAAGTTGTTCTCTGAAATCAAACTGAAGAAAACAAAGCAAATTAAACAAATGTAATTTAGTGTAACTGGTGTAAGTCATATGTATAAGCTTAGATTTCAAGTGTCATTTTGTATTGCCTACACAATCAACTCTTCATTCCCTTTAAATTGGTTATCCTTGGGTATGGGATCGCAAAACTCAATGGAGGGATGTAGGGTAAAAGACCAAGGAGAATAATGAGAAGTTCAATAAGATATTTTCTTTTATATTGATGGTGTATCCTCTGTTTTGTCCTATAATTTATTTGCCTAGGTGACATCCCTTTAATAATAATCAAAATCTAACAGATTTTCACAATTATTTTTTTTTTGAAACTAGTCTGTAGAATCAGATAACTTCATTATTTTGGACCTCACTGTCTACAATTCTATGTATAGGCCACATTTAGTGTAGAACTTACCCCTTTTTAGTGATTAAACTCCATGTACAGTATGCTAAATTGCTTACAGATGCAAAGTTTTCAAAATGTCTAGTTGTGACAGATAAAAGTATATTTTCAGAGAAGAACAAACAGTAGTTTATACACTACATGAGCATGGGTATGTGAACATACGAACATCACATCCATGTGTGCTTATTAAGCAGCTCATTCCAATACCATGGCCATTAATATGGAGTTACCCCCCCCCCCCCCTTTCATTGCTGGGAAGGATTTCCAGTAAGTTTTGAAAAATGCATAAGTTCACATCCATTCAACCACAAGAGCATTGGTGAGAATAAGCACTGATGTTGGGAGTGGTTCACAGTCAATGTTCTAATTAATCCCAAAGGTGTTTAATAGGTCTGAGGTGCATGCCAGTCAAGTTCTTCCATACCAGATTTGGGAAATCATTTTTAAATGTACCTCCCTCTGTGCATGAGGACATTCTCATGCTGGAATGGTAATGGGCCTTCCCCAAACTGCACATGATGAACTGTACAGTAATTTCAAACCTGAGCCTCGTGCAGAAATCTGTCTTAAAATTACTGTGCTATCGGTAATGATCCACACCCCACTTGTGTGCACCTGCCAGAAGCAGTTTGGAACTCCGTAGTGAGTACTGCAACTGAGACAGATTATGTAAAAATAGTGAGCCTAGTGCAACCCTAGCAGGACGGAAACTTGACAAACTGACTTGCTGGATAGGAGGCATCCTATGACAGTACCACATTGAGAGACATTGAGTTGTTAGGTACTATATATATATATATATATATATATATATATATATATATATATATATATATAGATAGATAGATATTGTGTATATATATATATATATATATATATATATATAGTTATGCCAATTAATTAAAATCTTGAAGAACTGATGTCTTGGTCAGATGTATTTATGTCATAGATGCATGTAGACTTCCGCATCAAACAAGATATGAACTGGGAGTTACAGCTCTGAACAAGATTTTTATGCACGCTTCTAGTCAATACCTTAAATACATTTGAGCAATCACTAAGTTAGTGCTCGTCTTTCCTTAGCATCAGCCATTAGCATCACCTGCTAATCAAAATAAGAAATTCAAACTAGACTAGACACAGTTTCAGGTACTATTCTAAAGAAAGGTCAAAATACAGTCACTGTGTCCTGGTTAAGGTGTACAAATATTAAATATCAGTTCTTTCAGCTACATTCCATTTTGATTTTTTTCCCTTAACATAATATATATTGTTATTATATTATATATTGTATATGAGTATACAGAGGTGGAAGTAGTGAGCTGTGGGCCCTGGGGCAGGGAGGCGGGGAGGAGGCATCTGACATGCAGTGGGCCCCATTATCACCTGCCGCACCAATGGTAGTGCCGCCACTGTAAGTATATATTTTATAAGGGCACAATCACACCCTTATATTGAGGGTGACTCTAATAAAGTGCATTGTGCCTTGTTAACTTTGGAAGCGGTGGGGGGGGGGGGGGGACTTTGCATTTTAGTGGCTAAGAGATACTAGAGATATTAAGCCGATCGAGAACTGTATGATTATTACATACAAAGTTAATAAATTATTACTATTCAAGGCATCTCGGAGTAAAAATACCCAGACCCAGTTCACTAATCTTTATTTTTCATTTCTTTTCTTCACATGCACTACAGCATTGCACTCTTGATTGACAAATGACTGTTTATGTTATGCTTTTGTCTTTTAGTAATACAGAACAAGTTGTACATTGGTTTAAGTAAGTTAGTACGTAAAGTTCTCATTTGAAACTTTAAATTCCCCAATGGGGCGATTATTGATTACAGGAGCTTCTGTAGTTAGGACTGGACAAAACTGGTTGCTATCGACTCTTATCACTTAACACTTAAATACTCATTCCTAGTATGTGGGTGGTATTAAATCAATTAATAATGTCCAACATGATGACATATGGCCAGTAATAATACTCAGCAAGATGTACTGAATGTCTAAGCAAATCTGTAGGGCCACATCCATCCCACTCAGTCCTTTCATGCCTCCCACTCAGTCCCCAAAGCCATCTAGACATTGGTGTCTTTTACTATAGCAATAATTTGACAACCATGTATTTGATTAATTCACTCACAAAAAATGTAGATTAACTTCAGCATGAACTATTTCACCAATATAGAAGTTTATTTCATTCCAATGTCTCTCTTTCTGCTTACTTGCCTACACTATAACATTTTCTTAGTTTACCTTTATTGTAGTTTAGGGCCTTAGTGACTTAGAAAGAGACACAAGAGCAACTTTGTAAAAATTGTGGGTAGACTACAGCAATATATTTTAAATACATTTCATTGGTGTAGAAGCCCCTGCTTAGCTTGGTTTTCAATGAACAATGTTTGCCATTACATTCTCTTACAAGGCCTAAGCTAACTTTTAACATCAATTCAAGGATACATAAAGCCAACAAGACTTTAGTGGGAAGCCTTTTATTAGTAAACTTCACTATTGTAAAGCGAATGCACAGAGAGCACTAGGACAATGCAACAAGGGATATATACATAAAAGCAGAATATGTTCCCATATTAAATGTAAAATAAAAACTAGTTTATTATAATATAATAAAGCATATTAAGCAATTTATTAATACAGTAAAAACTTGATGCAGAAGGATTGCCAACAGGAATACAAAATATTTTAAACTAGTGCAATGAGTACTGAAATCAACATATATAAATAGTACTGTAATATGATAAGATAGCGCAAAACTCAAATCGATATGATGGCATTAGTATGCCTAATTAAAATGCCTTCTTGGTGTATATAAGACAGTGTCAGCATAATGCATAGATTTGGATACACCAAAACCAAATATATAACAAAAAGCTATTGGATAGTATATTTATAAAGCGCCTTGAGTATAAACTATAGACAACCATCGCTAATTTATATAGTAACCAGACTAAAATATAGACAAAGTTACAAGCGTTGCCACTAAATAAGTATCTATGAATACATAAGATAGGATATAAACATTCTTAGAGATTGGAACCATGAAGTATAACATGGATATAGTAAAATACATTAAAAGTAAATATGGTTAAATTTGCGGTCAATTGGATAATAGTTGCTTTTTTGTGAGGTCTAACCATCTGTATAACGTTAATTACAATATTAACCTCATAATAGCCTATTCTATGATGCTGATGACATTAAGCAGTTTTTGAAGGTTCTTTGAACCTGGTTATATGTCTATGTGGGATATTATGTATAAGTCTCAAGTGATACTGTTTTAATAATATATATATATATTTCTACTATGACATTTATAATGAGATTATGCCAATGATCTAGTCTCTTGATTGTTAAGTCTCCTTTGATATTTTATCTATTTAACCAGAATTTACTGAAACAATTGCCTATCATATCTATTGTTGATACACATGTATGTGTAATAAATTTTATATCGATTTGAGTTTTGCGCTATCTTATCATATTACAGTAGTTTTTATAATATTGACGGGTCCAGATCCCGTCTAGACAGCTGCATCTCGATCGATTGATATAGGATAACTAGCGCCCCATATATGCGTGTTTGTTTTGATAATATATAAATAGACACAGATTATATGTCCTTAGAGAAAATTAAGGAACCAAAATTAGTCCAACTGTAACTCTTTTGGTAAAAGTGAAAGATCCTATTATTGCAAAATTGTCTGGAGTATTAAATCCCAAGTTAACGAAGAAGAAAACTGATGCTCAAACTTGTAAAAACTAAATCATCAATATGGGGCACTGTTCAGCCAAATCTCGGTACATTCAGGAACCAGGCTACAGTATGTAGCTTTAAACTTGTATACACGCTTAAGTAAATCACCATTCATAATTCAGGACTGAGTGGGGATGAATGTGGGGACTATATTTTGCACTACATAGTTGCTCAGACCTTCAGTTGCATAGACTGCATCTGTGTATTCCAGTGAACACACAAACCTGTGAACTAGCAACTCCACCATTTTGTGAGTGACAGCAATCTCACTCCATGATAGTGCTGAATCTGCAGCTAACCACAGGATGTGATGGCAAACCATTGCTGTATTGTGCAAGGAACGCATCCATTAAGGATTCTGCTAGAGCTTTTTTATATATATATATATATATATGTTTCAATATAGAATTTATAGCAGTCTTATGCTTTTCAGATACACTATTGAAAAGGAACGTTTGATTATCAAGAACATAACGGAGAAGGATAAAGGCACTTACACTTGTGTAGCTAACACTACCTTGGATAGCGTCTCAGCTAGTGCAATGCTCACTGTTGTTGGTAAGACATACATTATATTTTTATACCATTTTAACTTTTCTGTACATTATTTCCACAGAGTATTTTAGGAATATAGTTGAATAGCTGAACTATATTGAATAAAGTGACCTGCCGAGTTGCCAGGGTTGTTTGTCCCAACTATGTTTAACTCAGCACCAACACAGAAACTGTCAATCTCAAATAAATCTTTCTGTACATCACGCATTTCTAACTATATTAATTAACAATGTGTTGCCTGAAATTAACCTCATTTGACCTCCATTCTCTGCATTCCTGGTCCTTTCCTATTTAATTCTCTACTTTATTAACTATTTAAGTCCTCTGTTCCCACCCCTACTTAATTGTACGGGATTGTAGGTCATGTAGATAAAACATATGGGGGCTGGTTCATCTTCGGACCCTTTGCACGCCGTATCTTGTGTAAAATTGCTCTGCACATGCTCAGAAATGGACTTTACGCCAACGGACGTAATTGCATGCAATTCACGTGTGAACGCAAATGACACTTACAAATGCCTACGACTTGAGGGGAGGGAAAGGGCGGATGAATATAGGCAATGTACAGTAAAGGCATGCCAACTCAGATGCAACCCTTTCAAGCTCTAAGCATCTTGTACGTACATGGTTTTTTAGCTGTATCATTTGCACCAGCTACAAGGCAGGTGTAAGTACTGACTGATAGTGATGACTACACGTATGCATGTCACCACATGGCAGAGAACATGTCTATGCAAGGAAGAGAACTATAAAAATGGATTGTATGTACAGCATGCATTAAGAACATACTGATCTCTGCATTTAAGACTTTTTTTTTAAAAAAAAAACAACACATATTTTCATTAATGACTATAGTATTATGAGTTTTCATGGGTACTGGTGGGAGTGTATGTACATATCCTGCAGTGTGTTCTGTCTGTCTACATATGGCAAGTAACGTATAGCCAGAGCGTACTGGCACCCAGATTCAAATGGAAACGGCTGTATGTGCGTGCAAGTTTCATGCATTTTTTTCAAATGTAAGTTGTGTTCACACTGTGTTCGAAGATGAATCAGGTCCATGATATAGACTGCCCTGTCTGCTTCACAAAATCTTAAACTCTTACCATGCAAGAATGAACTTTCCAACGCACCCTATTCCATTACATTTCCCTCTGTTACTGCAGGTTTATTTCCACCCTTACTCCTGCACCTCACCCATGCTATGTTGTGTGTAAGAATGTCTGATCTGTGGGTATGCTTTGTGTATATAGCAGTAAAAAGGGAACACTAATAAAGTTATATTAATTATGTGTCTTTCATTTAGTACCCCAGATAATAAAATATCACAGAGTAATGACGAGTCAGCAATATTGCCAAAAAATCAGCATCCTAGGAAATGTTATAATATCTTCAGCTTTCTATGTCTGATCTATTACCATTTCATAATATGTACAGGATTAACTTTAACTTCATTTGTTTTTCTAGGCTGGGTCCGCTTTCCATATTAGCTATTAACAGTATTATTTGTAACCACAACCTAAATATTTGATTTGAAACCAGTCTGCAACATAGCAGATGTGTTGTAATGAAAATGAGAGCTGAATATTTGTTACATCTAACTGCTCTGTATAGTTAAACTGGTCTGCATGGTTAATACATGCCAGCTATTGATCTTTACTAATACTTTGTTAATATCCCTTGCAGCAGCTACTCTACCTCCACCCATAAAGAACGGTAAACAGACATCCATCCATATATACATTTCTGCATTAAACATATCACACCTCATGTGCATTTTTTTCTGGATGACCCTGTTGCATGATATTTTATTTATTTAATATGCATATGTTAAAGGGGAAATATAGATTGTAGGAGAAAGTGCACTGTTTTGTGTGCTCCTGTTGCTTACAGATGCATAATTACATCATTTCTGAAACAGTGAATCGAAATGAACTGATAGATTTAATTATCTATTGCAGTATGTAAAGGATTTATTTCTGGCAATAGAGGGCCTAGGCTGTGACCAAGCTCTACAGTGACACCAATAGCATGCTGTCTTGCTCTGTTATTTACCAAAGTACTACACTCTCTCTATGTTATTTAAGATACTTCCCCTTTAAGTAGACTGTTTTATTTTTATGTTTGATAATATTAAACGTTTTAATTTGTGCATGGCCTGTGCTTTAAGTGAAATGGCTCTTTTATGTATGCATACAGTATATATATTTGTCACCACTGCTGGAAGTAATGGGGCTCCTCACTTCATAGCAATTTTGTTTTGTAGCACATGTATTTGTTAGAAGTGTTTTGTGTATGTGGATTGTAGTGCTAGTATTCATTAATGTACACACAATAATGTCATTGTCGTCATCTTGAGGGCACAGGTGCTCATACTTCACTTGTTGCTTAATCCACCTTCTCGTAGCCCTTTATTTATATTAACATAATTATACTAATTACAAAGAAGCAATGTCGGGTGTCACATACTGATGAAGATCAAGTTATTGGATTTTTTTTATCGTAAAAAGCTCTGCAGCATTTTGTGCAAAAAAAGATAATTGCTTTATGGCTGCTCTAA
Source organism: Mixophyes fleayi (assembly GCF_038048845.1). NCBI lineage: Eukaryota > Metazoa > Chordata > Amphibia > Anura > Limnodynastidae > Mixophyes > Mixophyes fleayi. Next base: position 193,366,511 of record NC_134405.1, read on the forward strand.
ATTGCTCACTGTTTTCTGTGCTTTAATTTGTAATTGTTTTATCCTTATTTATGACAAATCTACAGACATCTTCGGTCTTATCTTCCACTGTTGTGTGACTTGCCACAGCTGTCATTTGCAATGTATTGTTCGGTTGCATGGAAATGGATTCACTTTTTTGCTCCACATGAATACATAGATTTGCTCCAGAGATTCCTTTCTGCCTTTGTTGCTAATCCCTCTCAGTTGCTACAGGAAGCAGCCCGTCAGCACAATATAATGGAGAATTTGACTTTCAGATCGCCCAGACGCACCTTCTGATTTAGAATTGACTGATCGTCTTGAAAGAAGTGTGCAGCTCTCGTGGGTGCCAGGAGATGACAATAACAGCCCTATTACGGGTAACTTAATAGGAAAAAGCTGCTGTCATTTGCTCACTTAACTCTCATACAGTTAAGAAAAATATAAAAATATAATTTATCAGAATACCCTTTTATTTCAGTGCTTCCAAGCTTTCACCTGTGATATAATGGTTGGGAAGCAACTTATTACTCTCATGCTTTGTAGGCTGTATGATTTTCTTTACGTGATGACTGATGTTTTATTGGAACATACTAAAATAAGTTAGATATAGAAAATGAATCATTGTAATTGTTTGACTTTATTAATCCATAGTTCAGTTTCACATGTTTGAATCTAACCACATAGATAATATTTTGTCAAAGTGACAGAAACATAAAGACAGACATCTGAAAGTGCATAAAGCTTATTCATTTGTCTTTAGAATTTCTCATTGAGTATGAAGATACAATGCATGAACCAGGAGTATGGCACATCCAGACCAAGGTCAGTGGTACACAGGCCACAGCCACTCTGACCCTATCACCATATATCAACTACTCCTTCCGTGTCATCGCTGTTAATGAAATTGGCCGGAGTGACCCAAGTGAACCTTCAGAACGTTATATGACCAAGGCGACAGGTTTGTAAACTACAAAACAACTTGTTTTAATAGCAATTTAAATTTAGCCACAAATGTATCACAAATTTGATGTGTATAAATGTATTTGTAACATTAATTTATGACGTTATCCATGTTCTGTGCTCTAAGAAGTTGAGCATTATAATGAGGGATCACTATGTTTAACATATTTACTTTACGTTCATTTAAAGAATTGGTGTAATGTCACAACCAACACGCAAATTCATTATTCAGTAGTTAACAAAAGGAAGCACTCGATAAACACATATTTATTTTGTCATTTTCAGAGCCTGATACAAGTCCGTCTGGTGTCAAAGGGTTAGGTACAGAGCCAGACAACTTAGTAATCACCTGGAAAGTAAGTCTGATCATCTTTGCATGAAAAATTAATACTTTATCAGAGATGTATATGGTACATTTGGAGCAGGGCCGGACTGGGACTGAAAATCAGCCCTGGCATTTAAAATACAGAGGCACACCTCAGTTCAAGCTTGAAAGAAGCTTTGTGCCGCCGCGTAGCCGAAAAGGGCGTGACTACATTGTTTTGTGGGTGTGGCCAACATGGGGCATTGATACATACATTATAATAAAACATTACATTTATCACAGCCCCCCTGTGTCAGTGAGATACACACAGCCCCAGTCAGTGAGACACACAGCCCCAGTCAGTGACACACACAGCCCCCCCTCAGTAATACACACAGCCCCCCTCAGTAATACACACAGCCCCCCTCAGTAATACACACAGCCCCCCCTCAGTAATACACACAGCCCCCTCAGTAATACACAGCCCCCCCTCAGTAATACACACAGCCCCCCTCAGTAATACACACTTACCTTGTTGCTCGGCGGATGGAGTTCAATGTGATGTGCGGCTGTTGCCAGTGATCACATGGGACGCGTGACAGGTGCCATCCCATGTGATTAATATCACACGACCGCACATCTCATTGAACTCCCTCCGCCGAGCAGCGCGCAGTGAGCTGCGCTGCTCGGGCGGGCATGGTGCCCCCATCGGATCGGCCCAACTAGCCATCGGCCCTTCTGGCATTTGCCAGAAGGGCCCGATGGCCAGTCCGGCCCTGATTTGGAGCTATATTTACTAATAAGCATTGTTGTAAAAATTTTCATTTTTTCACCTTCATGCAATGAAATGCACTTGTGTACATTTTAAATAGCAATTTGTACTTCTCCTCTAAGAGCAGCCAAAATTTTAATTTGATATGATTGTTCCATAACGTATTGCTTTTTCATGCTCACCCAAACAGCCTCTGAAAGGCTTTGATTCTAATGGACCTGGTCTTCAATACAAAGTTAGCTGGAGGCAGAAAGATGTTGATGAGGAATGGACATCTGTCACTGTTGCAAATGTTTCCAAATATATTGTGTCTGGCACTCCAACATTTGTTCCATATGAAATGAAGGTTCAAGCTTTAAATGACCTTGGATATGCTCCAGAACCTGCTATCGTCATTGGACATTCGGGAGAAGACCGTAAGTATGCTAAAAGGCTTAGCACCTTTAAAAAAGTTATGTGAATGTAATGAGTGTGAAATGCAGTGTGCTGACTTTTTTTCGTCATATTTCTTAATAGTTCCAATGGTTGCTCCTGGTAACGTTGAAGTGGATGTCATTAATACAACTTTAATAAAGGTTCAGTGGGATTCTGTCCCTCTAACATCTGTCCGTGGTCATCTACAAGGATACCGGGTGGGTTTTCCATGATCTGCTGCCTACATAGCCCTCATGTTGTTTCTAAGATAGACACATCCTAAATTAAAGTGTTTAATAACAATACATTATCACACATGCAGTATAGGAGTACAATTTGAAAAAGAATTCATACAATTTTAACTGTCATTTCAGCTGATAGAGTCTATTTAGGTAATAGGCAATAAGTCTCTCTTCAAGGACTGTATAAATAAAAGCGCTATATATATATATATATATATATATATAAAATAAAACATTAGAAACCTTAAGAGTCTGAGAGTCCTCACTATTTACCATCCCAAATCATTTACGTTTGGTAGTACTGTCTTCAGTTATGCACTGCTACTTTTATATGTACATTTTTTATATTCCATCCTCTGTACCTAAATATTGTAGGTCTACTACTGGAAAGCACAGAATCGGACAAACAGAAATAAGAGGCATCTAGAAAAATGGATGCTGACATTTGCTGGAAACAAGACCCATGGGATGCTCCCTGGGTTATTACCCAACACCAACTACTTTCTCAACGTTAGAGTGGTGAATGGCAAAGGGGAAGGTCCTTCCAGCAAGGATAAATACTTTGAGACCCCAGAAGGAGGTAATATGCTCTTTTTATACGGAAAAAACCCAAAACACTTTAAATGCATACATCATATTTGTTTTGCCAAAGTAATCTACTATAAGTCAAAACAGAGCTTTTACATTGCCAGTAAATACTATTTTGTTAAGACAAGACAGAATATGCCCTTTCAACTGTTAAACTAGGAAGAGGGTAATCTTACAAATAGAGCAGACTTTTTCAGTGCCCACTCCCATCCTCTCAAACTTCAGATTACACGCCGAATCACATCACACTAACTCTGCTCAATCCAGTGTAAAGGTGATTGGTGCAATCAGATTAAGAATATGAAATGAAGGTTCAAGATTTAAATGACCTTACTGCTGGTGGATTCTGCCATCTGAAACTGGGTCTCAGGTGTCTCTTCAAAATGCAAAGCAACTCCTCTCAAAAAAGTAAGATTCATGTAAAGCGATAAACAGTGGGGAGCTTCATAGTGTAGGATTTCCAGAAGAATTGTGCCTAAAATTAGTATTGGTCAGATTACTGGTCGACATGGAACTTTAGACGCGCCGGAATGAAGCAGCAGATAGTTTTCAAATCAACGCAGTAGGAGAAGTAGCTTTGTGGCTTATCACTGTATACCAGTCCACTTCCACCACCGGGTTAGATAGTATAACCTCTCCTGCACCAGGTGACAATTAGTTACATTGTATCTTCATAAATCAAATTTATTATGAATGAAATGGTGAAAAATAATTGTATTTGTCTAATGTATCACATTTAAAGGGTTGGCTTTACATAAATTAGCTGTGTAGGAGGTTCCCCATTTTCCAGTTTTGTTTTACATGTTTGTGCATACACCTTTAAACTGTATACTTCTATATTCTTGTGTATACATTTTTCTGCGTGTAAATATAATCCTCCACAGCCTCTAATTCACCCTCCATTCCACAGCAGTCCAGCTGTCTCTAGATACACCTGGCCCTTACACCCATGCAATAATGGCCGCTGAGGCTTATTTTTTTGACTCCACTCCAATAACATCATTTATGTGGACTTGTATTTTGTGTTAATGTGAAGAGCCAAAGACCTATGTGGATACTACCATCAGCTTTACTTTTATTGTCTGTCATAAAAATGGTAAAAATGTGCTATTTCTGAGTAAGCAGGAAATGGGAATTAAAGTAACAACCAGGGTCGGGTTCAGTGATCACTAGATGTTGCGATGATCATGGCAGCTCTTGTGACCATATTTGGTTTGTCAGAAGTTGCAGTTAAATATGTATTAAAATGTAACAAGAGAAAATAGCGAACTTGCTCGTAGATATATGCCATGATTTAAGTTGTGAAGGGTCCTCTGCTAAAAATAACATACATTCTACATTTCTTAATGAAATAATAATTTTCTGGCAATTTACTGTACCACATTTCTCCCTTTGCTATGTAAAGTATGTGTTTTAATATATTTTATCTTAATTTGAATAACAAACCAATCAATTGGATATGTATAATATGAGAAATAATGCTTTACATGTACACACTTGAATTTTATATTGTGAAAACTATTTTCATAAAGTAACATTGATGCTGCTACTTATTTATTCCTGCAACAATTTAACAAAATATATGTGTTTAATGTTTTTATTATGTGTTAACAATTTGTTCCTGGTAATAAGTTACCGATGTCAAGTTTAATTAATTCTTATTTTCATGTTATAAATTGATGGGGCCATCAATTTGTCTTAGTAAAAATATGTGCAAAAGTACTATATATAGTATCACCATTACTAACAATATGTATCATTTTCAATGTACTACAAGGGAAGTTAATGACTTTTGTTTCTGTAGTTCCGAGTATGGCCGTTTTACATATTACTCATCGAACGCCTGATTCATTAACTTTGACATGGAGCCCACCTGTGCATCCAAATGGGGTCCTGACACAATATACTCTGAAGTACCAGTCAAGTAAGCCCAGTACAACACTTTTGTTTATTCCAAAATCAGTGTATCTACAACCAAAAAGTGACATTTTCACATGTACAACATGAAGGTAAATGCATGTAATACTACTTTAGAGTTCAGAAGAGGTAGACATGAACCACCTGTCATCTTCTGTATTGTGCGCATGAGCTCAAGAAGAGCAGATAATATATTTAAGTGGTCAGCTTGTTTATTTAGAACTACATACACTACAGCAACACTACAGTCTTACTCAGATGTATCTTTGTAAAAGTCCACCTTCTTGGATTTGTTTTTGGTGCATGTTTGGTTATATGTGCAAACTAGAAAGGGTCTGTTTTGTAGCACAATGTATCCAACACTTGCCTCTCCTACAGAGTTGCCATTTTTTCTGGAGGGGAGGGTCATGTATATGAAGTCCTTTTAATCTGTAATGCACTAGTGGCAATTGATTAGAATAGCCTTTCCAAGTATTCCAATAAAAAGTATTATAAATATAATGATAAAACCAGAAATGAGCTTATGGATCACCGGACTGTTTTTATTGGAAGTGGTGGATGCTCCAATAATTCTCCGGAAGATATCTTAGTAGTTGAACACTCTAGCACAGATTGATCCCAAAAAATGAATACATGTAGTTTATACTGTACAATATACCCAAAAATATGTTTAAATATGTGTACAATTTACATGCGTATTTTAGGTGAGAGATGTGCTTTAAGAGTTGAAAGATTTTATCTTTTTACGAACTAATGTCTTTCTCCCTCATTGTAAACCAATGGAATTATCAGGCCTATTGTAGTAGATACTATATTTATTCTCCTTTCTGGGGCCCATGAGTTCTACTACTAAGATATGAAGTCCTCTGCCAACACCCTGCTCCTATCACGATTCACATTCCTGGCATCATTGGAGCAGGAATATTGTACATGATGCAGCGGTGTGTGTAGAGACATTAGGACATAATTATGTCTTGTTAAGTATTCTTAATTAAGTCTCCATTGGCTAAAGATTACATTGTAACAACTTTTTGCTTTGATGTTCAAGCAGCTTTCAAATAAATGTGCTAAAGTTTTAGCTCTGTTATGTTTTTAATTATTGTATCTTTGTGTGATGTGAGTATATTAGGTGCAGTGATGTCGTTTAATCAGCTTTTTATTCATTCTAGTAAATGCGACACATGAACTTGGGCCACCAGTTGAAATTACAATCCCTGCAAACGAGTCAAGTTATGTTTTAAAATATTTAAACCAAAATACGAGGTACAAGTTTTACTTTCATGCACACACTGCTGTGGGCCCTGGAAGCCAAAGTACTCAGGAAGCAATAACTGCTATGGATGAAGGTAAGATGGGTATGTACCTGTATAGACCTTCCCATTTATTTACATGTTATTTCAAAGGACATTTTAGTTTTTCTTTCATTAAGCAAAAAATAAATTATCATATGTTTCCAAATCCTGTAGAAAATCTATATATTATTAATTGAAAGTAAGGTGGGATTTATTTATTTATGTTTACAATTTAAGAAGAGCTGACACACCATTACTGGATGATTTTAGATCTAAATTTGTTTTACATATAATTTGCTGGCGCACTGTTGTTAAAAGATACAACAAGTTTCAGTGCAAGTTTGATCTTGTAGGCATGCTGAGACATGTAGGTGCCCAGCAGCTGGAGAGCTACTTGTATTCTAAGCCTACTGTCACATACAGTAATGTGAGGGTCACTCAGAGAACCCTGCTGCATTTGTCTATATTGAGGGAGATACATATTGGTCATTCAGGTGATTGTTGGATTCATCTATTCCAAGGAAAAAAGTGTCAATATTGAGCTAATGAGAAATCCTCATCTGTTTTTGGGTATGAGGGGATGGCTGAGGATAGATGTATGAGTGGACATCTCTTTAAGTGTCTCATTTTGGCCATGTACACTGGTGGGAGTTATGCTTTGTGAGTAACAACATTGAATAGTTAATATACAACAGGTAAAACAGTAAATGCAACCATAGGAATTACTTTGTAAAAACAATAATATATTTAAAGTGCTTTCATGCTCCCAAGAATTTCAGGTCCGTTAATGCTTCAGAAAATGTAGTTAGTGTTTGGTACTCAGACTTAAGTGTTCCTTTGGTTTTCTACTCTTACTAATTTTCAGTTTCAAATGCATAATTGATTCCACTAGAGAGTGTGTGTACATTATGTCTTGTATCTAATTTATTCAGTGTCCCTCTGTTTCCATTTAAAGCTGGTATTCCCCCACCTGCTGTGGGTGCAGGCAAAGGTAAAATGAAACGTTGCATGCTTTTCTCAGTGTGTGAAAGCTTGCCATCACGAAAGGGCACCACGGTGTTAAACTAAGTCATTTATACAGATGCTGATATTGAAGCAGTTTATCACATTTTCATACTTTGTTTTTATTGTTGATGCACCTGTTTAGTATACAGTTATATTCTGGGAGATAACAAATAATTGCTAGCATCAAGTCTAACCAGTAGATCACAAAAGTGTAATGGAATGTTGCAGACAATTCTGACAGATGGTGATGAATTAAGATTACATTAGGTCCTAGGCGCTAATCAAAACATGGGTCCACCTCACCTGCACCCATATGTAGTATACCTGTAAAACCCTTCAAAAGTGTGGGCTTTGGTGGTGTTAAACAGCCCAAGTATTAACTGCCAACCTCTGGCAGAATGAATATGCTGGCATTTGTAGTTCAAAAATAGTTGACGAGCCACTGGTATCATAATCTTCGTCTAGGTCTGATATTGATTATATAAATGAGGCCTTATCTTTCTACCCTGAAAATTATTTCACAAGTTATACCCTTATATTAATCCAAAAATACTGTTGACTCTGGTTCCAATAAACTAGATCCCACCATCCTAGTCTCACCTGTAAATAGACAAGCAAGTCCTCTTCGTTCCACTTGGTGTGGTTCACATTTTTGGCTTTGCCTCTTGCTGTGTGAAGCACAGCTGCAGCACCTCCTCTGCCCTGGTGTCAGAGTATCATGTGAGTAAATCACATGACAGTACAGTGATTTCTAATTGGACTGGATTATACATTAGTCGTCTTTCCCTTTTTCGAAGGCACCGTCCTGTGGTAAATGGTACATTAAGTGCCATATTTATAGACCATTAAAAGAACAGGTCAGGTTTGGTAACCTCTGCATACTGCAAGGTTGATCAGAATGATCAGGAACCAGTTACATACATCTAGTATGGCTGCTGCATTTTAGTTAAAGGTCAGAAGTAAATATTGAGACACTGTGGTTACATAGTTCCTAGGACTTGTTTTGTTTGTTCATTCCTATCATTAGACTAAAATGTTAACTCTTATGCTCTGAATGTTGGCTATTGTTCCATACGTTCCAAGTGTCACACATTGTATATGGCAAATTGTGAATCAACCATATATGTCCGTAGTTGATGTTGAACCACCAGTCTTTTGGTTAACAGCCAAATGTGCTTACTTATTGTGCCACAAAGATAACTTGAAATAAACTGTCAACCATTATATCTTAACAATATTTGCATTTTTCAGTTTACTGAGAAATTTTAATTCAGTCTAGATGAAGCATAATCTCTAAAGGATGCAAAATTGTACATCATCTGATGGGGGAAGCTAGGCAGATTCTTGCAGAGTGCAGGTTAGGCATATCAAAATTACATTTCCTTTTGTGGGAAGAGATTATTTAAATGAAATTCCATAGGTGAAAAGGACATATTCCCTGATTAGTGAGGGGCTTCGTATAATTTTTCTCCTTACAAGAGGATGTATTTTTCCATGTTCTTGGAAGAGGTGGAAGCCATGTTTTGACCTATACTGTATTTTCAATGGGATGCTGCTTATATCTTCCAAGTGTACTTTATTTGGAAAAGAACGTTATGTAATAAAAACGACTGAAACAAATAGCATGATACGTAATAATTATCCTCTCACTGTCATGATCAATTTAAGACATAAATGAAGCTAAACTGAGTAGTATTTTAGTAGGAGAAACAGAAAAGTTAAACTTGAGTGGGACGATCCTCAAGTATATATTTTGTGGGTAGTATAAATGAGTTTAATTGTGATAAAAATAGAGCAGTCATTTTGCTGCAGAATTAATATGAGCCTTAGTTCTCTCAGGTTTGGCTCATCTGCTTTATGCATCCAAGTAGACATAACGATCAGCAGAGCGTCAGATCCTTATCAATTTAGAATTCTCACCTAGTCTAGTCCTCCAATGTTGAAATCGGAATTATTTCCAGGCTTGGCAGATTGGGGAAAGGTGGGGCAGTTACTAAAGCACCTGCCAAACCTACCCTGACAACCCCACACTGAGGTTTCTTCTTGCAGCCATGCTAGCCCTACTTGTAGGCAAACAGGACAGTACAACATTTTTTATATGACACTGGTTATTATTTGGTTAATAAGTGTATGAGCCACAGCTGTGTGGAAGCCATTGGCTTAACTACAGGGCTTACAGCTGCTACAGGGCTTGGTAGCTGAGAGGGTCCTATCAAGACTTTTCAGTTGCCAGGCCCTGTTTAGCTGCCACCTGGTCTGCCCTGGGTCCTTCTCCCCACTGCCATCTCTTTTGAGCACTGCGCTCAGAGAAGAAAAGCACAGTATCCAGTCAGCAGGGAGCTTATTGACCACCTGCACTGGAAGGCATTAGAAGTCCCAGGAAGCTGTAAGTGCAAGCCAGCATTGTATGGATCCAAAATTATATTCTGCTCAGATGTACACTTCCACTAAGCATGATCTGTAGAGCAGTGAGTTAAGGAAAACATTTAGGGTTTAGACAGTGCTAAGCCTCTCGACAACGCTTTCTCCTCCCATTCAAATACACAGGGAATAGGGTGATGAATCTTTAACATTTACTACTAACACTTTCAAGACACATCTCTAAGTATACACACTTGTACGCCTGACATATGTCTAGTGCAAGTGTGTGAATTATATGAATCTTCCTTTCTGCAGTAGTCTAAATGGAAGTTAAATTAAGTAATACGTATAAATGTCTACATCTTCATATAATATAGGTGTTAATGAATTAAGTATTAGCTGGATGGGTCAAAATACAATCGGCCAGTCAGCATCACCTTTCTAGCACTGCTGATCATTATCATTATTGCACCTGCCTTTCAGCCCCCACAAGAGAAAGAGCATGTCTGCATCCAGGTCTACTTGAGTCATAATTACGTAAACATAGCCTGTAATTGGCCTATGCTTGCCAGCCTCTTGACTCCCTAGTCCCGCCTCTTTCCTCCCCTGTACCGCCTCTTTCCTCCCCTGTACCGCCTTTTTCCTTCCCTGTTCTGCCTCTTCAGGTGCAGGATGCACAAAAATCTGCAAATCAATTAATGCATTACTTTTTTTGGTAGACATGAGCAGTACAAACATTCTTATGTGGTGCAAAATAAAATATGTCCAACTCTACATGAGCCCCAATGTTTTAAACAATAGAGGCATTCAGGTCTTTTAACATTCAGTAATGCCTTTTGTTTTACTTTAAACCAATGTTTGCTGTGCTACTAAACGTAGTGAGATTTACTTTTGATGGAATCAATTGGTACTTGTCTACACCAGTAAACTTGGGTATTCATACATTTACTGTGTGCTGTTGTTGTTTTTGTGTACTATATATGTTTGTAAAATAGAAAAAGAATACGTTGAGCTCCAGTATGCGGCATGGACAAACCCTGTATATTTTATGTGACTCTTTATTAACTTGTGTTTCATCCTATATTTACACTAATCTCTCTGTTCCGTTTTCCCTTGTTCATCTGTAGAGTATACTTTATAAATCACAGTTGTCAACTCTTTACTTTTATTACTGACACACACAAAAATTGTTCTGGTGGTGGTTGGAGTCACTCTCAACCTGTGTAACATACAAGTGGCACTTATTAAAGAGATAAGTTGGCAACAGTGATAACAATGTGTATTTTGATTTTTGTATAGAGGCTAGAGGCAGCAGAAAGGCCAGGCACACCCCTGGCAGAACCTGGTATCATTAAGCTCCATAGCAAAATTTGTGGGACGGCCTGGCAATGCCAAACGGGGGTTTACTATACATGCGCCAGCTCCTGCACATGCTCAGAAGAGCAGAGTAGGGGACTAGTGTCTCCTTATTCATATAGACATGTATGTTGATGATTATTCTTTACTGCTTTTTAATATGCATTAATAAGAAGATGTATTTTTAAGAACATATGAGGATTGAATGCAAAAGTGGGGACCTGGATTTGGATTTATGGATTGGATTAATAATGAATAAAGAAAAAATAGAACAATCCCTAGGTGCTCAGATGGATGCAGCTCACACTCAGCCACAAAGGGTCACACCAAAACACAATACCAAACTATATCCGATAAACTTCAGGTTAGTCTTGTGCTTCCAGATAAATAAAATAAGTGAATTCAAAATATGACCAGTCAAAAACAAGGAGAAACCAACTCTCTGCCTCCCTATTTTTTCATCATTTCACCAAACAGTCCTATAATAGTAAAAAATAAGTTGTACTCTTCAGTAAAATTCCACAAAAACATGTAAATGTCCGTAATGTTAACATTAAAAGTCTTTTTTTAAGCAGCATGCAGTTTTTTTTAACAATATCCCCCCTTTTTTGGCTCACAGGACAAACTTATGTCTCAGACAGTTTCAAATAAAATCTGCAATGCTCGAGTATCTTGAAAGATTCATCTTATCCATTTAATGAATCCACAGACATTCCTTCACAGGGACACAAATAAGCCCCGTGGTCTGTAGCACTTCTCTGTGATGTCTCTTCTCCCAAAGGAGCAAACTAGTGCTATATTAATTTGCACAAAAGTTAAATTAATTCATCAATCCAGAGCTCCCATTGAATCAGATGAGTGTCATCAGGTTCAAATCTTGGTCAAACGATGACATATATTCAACTTTTGTGCAAACTAATATAACACTAGTTGTCATTTTTGAGACACATCATACGGAAGTGCTGCGGAGTACACAGTCTTATTTTGTGTCCATATGAAGGAAAATATGCAGATTTCTATAGCCACAGTGGCTAAGTGGTTAGCACTTCTGCCTCACAGCGCTGGGGTCTTGAGTTCAATTCCCGACCATGGCCTTATCTGTGTGGAGTTTGTATGTTCTCCCGGTGTTTGCGTGGGTTTCCTCCAGGTGCTCCGGTTTCCTCCCACACTCCAAAAACATACTAATAGGTTAATTGGCTGCTTTCAAAATTGACCCGTGTCTGTCTGTCTGTCTGTGTGTGTGTGTGTGTGTGTGTTAGGGAATTTAGACTGTAAGCTCCAATGTTGCAGGGACTGATGTGAATGAATTCTCTGTACAGCACTGTGGAATCAGTGGCGCTATATAAATGGTGATGATGATGATTAGAAGGGTGATTCTTAACTCCAACAATTGGTGAGTGTACTCACTACCGTGGAGAAAACAGGAGCAATATATTTATTGAGGTCAGGAAGGCACTTATTATTTGCACTCTTGGGAGGGTTAAAGTGTTTATTACATTCCCTTTGTGAAGACAGGATTACGTTATGTGTATCTCCGTTTATTACATATGACTAAAACTGCGAGGAGGAGTTCATCAACAAGCCCAAACAAATGTGAGATGAGTAACATCGTTTACGTTTTGCAATGAGATACCATTTAGCCACGATTTATTGGATAAAAGGATTTTCAAGATACTAGAGCATTGCAGATTTTTGTTGACAAAGTCTGTCCTGTAAGTAGAAAATTTATAGGGGGGATTTCGTTAAAAGAACTGCATGTTGCTTGAAAAAAGACTTTTTAATGTTAACATTACGGACACTTATAGGTTTTTTTGGAATATTACTGAAGAGTGCGACCTATTCATCATCATCATCATCATCATCAGTTATTTATATAGCGCCAACATATTCCGTAGCGCTTTACAATTGGGGACAAATGTAATAAACTAATAAACAAACTGGGTAAAACAGACAAAGAGGTGAGAAGGCCCTGCTCGCAAGCTTACAATCTATGGGACAATGGGAGATTGACACATGAGGTTAAGTATACATTTTGCATCTTGGCCCAGCCAGACTGCAAAGGTAGGGTGACTCATAAGCTAAATGATCCTGTCACACAATAATGTTGGTCCGGGGGTAGTTGTCTTGTGTGAAATTGTGTAACAGGCTAAAGGTAGTGAGGTTAAGATGGTGGTTGAGGAATATTATACGCTTGTCTGAATAGGTAGGTTTTCAGAGAACGCTTGAAAGTTTGTAGAACAGAGGAGAGTCTTATTGTGCGAGGGAGAGAGTTCCATAGAGTGGGTGCAGCCCGAAAAAAGTCCTGTAACCGGGAATGGGAGGATGTAATGAGGGTGGATGAGAGACGCAGATCTTTTGCAGAACGGAGTTGCCGAGTTGGGAGATATTTTGAGACAAGAGAGGAGATGTATGTTGGTGCAGCTTTGTTGATGGCCTTGTAGGTTAGTAAAAGTATTTTATATTGGATTCGGTAGAAGACAGGCAGCCAGTGTAGAGACATACAGAGTGATTCAACAGAGGAATAGCTATTTGCAAGGAAAATCAGTCTTGCCGAAGCATGCAAAATAGATTTTAGGGGTTTGAGTCTGTTTTTGGGAAGACCAGTAAGGAGGGAATTGCAATAGTCAATGCGGGAGATGATTAGTGCATGAATTAAGGTTTTAGCAGTGTCTTGTGTGAGATATGTGCGGATTCTGGAAATGTTCTTTAGATGTATGTAACATGATTTAGATATAGAGTCAATGTGGGGAACAAAGGATAGGCGTGAATCAAGGATTACACCTAGGCAGCGAGCTTGTGGGGTGGGATTTATGGTCATGTTATCAACAGAGATAGAAATGTCAGGTATGCTCTTGTTGGCGGGTGGGAATATTATTAACTCTGTTTTAGAAAGATTAAGTTTGAGTTGACGAGAGGACATCCAAGATGAAATGGCAGAAAGACAGTCAGTTACACGGGACAACACAGATGTCGAGATATCAGGAGAGGATAGATAGATTTGGGTATCATCCGCATAGAGATGATACTGAAAGCCAAAGGAACTTATTAGATTTCCAAGAGAAGCGGTATAGATAGAGAACAGCAGAGGACCTAGCACCGAGCCTTGTGGTACTCCAACTGATAGGGGAAGCGGAGCAGATGTGGCTCCAGAGAAATTAACAGTGAAAGAGCGATTAGAGAGGTAAGATGAGAACCAGGATAGAACTGTGTCTTGAAGACCTAGGGATTGCAGCGTTTGTATGAGAAGAGAGTGGTCAACTGTGTCAAATGCAGCCGAGAGATCAAGGAGAATTAGGAGAGAGTAATGGCGTTCAGTCTTAGCAGTGATCAGATCATTAACAACCTTGGTCAGCGCAGTCTCTGTGGAGTGTTGAGAACGAAAGCCTGACTGAAGAGGATCCAACAGGTTGTTTGCGGAAAGAAAGCGTGTGAGGCGAGTGTAGGCAAGTCTCTCTAGAAGCTTGGAGGGGCAAGGGAGCTGAGAGATGGGACGGTAATTTGAGAGAGAGTTTGGGTCGGAGTTTTGTTTTTTTAGAATAGGAGTAATCACTGCATGCTTGTATAGTGATGGAAAGATGCCAGTAGAGAGTGAGAGATTACAGATTTGAGTTAGAGGTGAAATGAGCACAGAAGACAGGGATCTACCAATTTGCGAGGGAATAGGATCAAGAGGACAGGAGGTAGAGTAGGAAGATAAGAAGAGCGTAGAAATTTCCTCTTCATTTGTGGGGTCAAATGAAGAGAGGGTGTCAGAGGGTAGTGGGAAGGAAATGAGCTGATGGCTTGTTGAGGAAGAGGATACCATTTCTAGTCTGATCTTATCAATCTTGTCCTTGAAGTAGGTAGCAAGATCCTGAGCACTGATAGTAGATGGAGGGTTCGGGGTGGGAGGATTGAGAAGATGATTAAATGTATTGAAAAGGCGTTTGGGGTTAGAAGCCTGAGCATAGATAAGAGATTGAAAGTATGTTTGTTTTGCAGTGTCCAGAGCATTTCGATAGGAGTGGTAGACAGAAGTATATGTGAAGAAGTCATTAGAGCTTCGAGATTTACGCCAGTGACGTTCTGCTTTACGGGACAGTTTTTGAAGATTTCGTGTTGCTTTGGTGTGCCACGGTTGACATCGAAGTCGACGTGTAGTATGAAGTGTCGCTGGAGCCACTTGATCAAGGGCCGTTGCTAAGGTTAGGTGAAAATGAGGTACTGCCATCTCAGGGGATGAGAATGTAGAGATAGGGGAGAGAAGGTGTTGGAGAGAGGTGGAAAATTGTTGAAGATTAATAGAATTCAGATTTCTACGAGTATGAGGAGGCTTGGTTGAGTTAGACAGTAGAGAGGTTAGAGCAGTGGGGGTGAGAGTGTAGCTGATAAGGTGATGATCCGAGAGGGGGAAGGGTGTATTAATAAAGTTAGAAACTGAGCATAGTCTAGAGAAAACAAGATCAAGGCAGTGGCCATCCTTATGAGTAGATGATTCAATCCACTGGGAGAGGTCAAGTGAGGATGTTAGAGAGAGTAGTTTGGAAGCAGCTTTGGAAGGTGGGTTATCAATGGGGATGTTGAAGTCACCCATGATGATGGTGGGGATGTCTGAAGATAAGAAGTGAGGGAGCCATGCAGAGAAATCCTCAATAAATTGTTGGTGTGCTCCAGGGGGACGATAGATCACCGTAACACGTAGGGAGAATGGATTAAAAATGCGAATAGCATGTACTTCAAAAGATGTGAACGTGAGTGATGGGACATTTGGTAGAACTGTGTATGTGCACTGTGGGGAGAGAAGTAGTCCAACCCCACCTCCTTGTCTGCCTTCAGGTCTGGAGGTGTGGGTGAGATGGAGGCCACCATGTGAAAGTGCTGCAGGTGAGGCAGTGTCTGATTGCATGAGCCATGTTTCTGTTATTGCCAGAAGGTTGAGGTTTTTTGAGAGGAAGAGATCATGAACGGAGGTAAGTTTGTTACAAACAGATCGTGCATTCCAAAGGGCACATTTAAAGGACTTGGGAAGAGAGGGTAGACAGGTGATGTGTTTGAGGTTTGCTATAGAACGGTAGTGTTCTGATGTATGTGTGTGTGAGGAGTGTGGGGGACCTGGATTAGGTGATATATCACCAGCTAATAGAAGCAGAGTGAGCGAAAGATAGGCAAGGGGATTGTAAGATGTGTGGCCTTTTATTTTCTGGCGACAGGTGGAGGCTGTACTTGTTAGAGATAATAAATAGGATAACAGTTCATGGGTGTTAAATAGAGGTGAGTGGAGTAATGCATGTGCAATATGAACAAATTTGTGTGTTGGTGGAGGGGTGAAAGATGACACAGTCCTAAAGATCATGCCATGAAATGAGACTAAGAAAAGCAATTTGTGAAACATTGTGAAAAAAGGGGGTAAAAGCAAAAAGCAAGGGTATTTTAAGAATTACCTCTTAGCAGTCTTCCATATAAATAGACAAGTAGTGCAGAAATAGGCTGTGGCAGATGCTGCTTATTGCTGGGAGTTAAATCAAGTCAAATGTAGTCCAATGTTTGTCCAACTGTGTTGTCTAACTGTGCATTTTCGTCCACTTTGTGAGAAAATCCCACTTAGTGCAGAAATCACACACGTCTAACCCCACATACGTCTCCCCATAGAATGAAGCTAAGATGTAGTCAGTCTAATTTAGGAATACACTACAGATGTGCTAATTGGTCAGCTAAACAAAGGAAAAGAAAACATTTGTGGGAAAGGATAGAGGAGGCCAGATACCTATCATAAATTAGGCAGCAATAAAAGACTGTGCCAACCTAAGTTTAAACAGATAACAGTTTCCTATAACATACTTAAACACAGATTGCAGGGATGAAATTCACAGAATAATGATCAGAGTAGTAGTAGCAGCATGGATGAACATACTTAAACACAGATTGCAGGGATGAAATTCACAGAATAATGATCAGAGTAGTAGTAGCAGCATGGATGAACATACTTAAACACAGATTGCAGGGATGAAATTCACAGAATAATGATCAGAGTAGTAGTAGCAGCATGGATGAACATACTTAAACACAGATTGCAGGGATGAAATTCACAGAATAATGATCAGAGTAGTAGTAGCAGCATGGATGAACATACTTAAACACAGATTGCAGGGATGAAATTCACAGAATAATGATCAGAGTAGTAGTAGCAGCATGGATGAACATACTTAAACACAGATTGCAGGGATGAAATTCACAGAATAATGATCAGAGTAGTAGTAGCAGCATGGATGAACATACTTAAACACAGATTGCAGGGATGAAATTCACAGAATAATGATCAGAGTAGTAGTAGCAGCATGGATGAACATACTTAAACACAGATTGCAGGGATGAAATTCACAGAATAATGATCAGAGTAGTAGTAGCAGCATGGATGAACATACTTAAACACAGATTGCAGGGATGAAATTCACAGAATAATGATCATCAGAGTAGTAGTAGCAGCATGGATGAACATACTTAAACACAGATTGCAGGGATGAAATTCACAGAATAATGATCAGAGTAGTAGTAGCAGCATGGATGAACATACTTAAACACAGATTGCAGGGATGAAATTCACAGAATAATGATCAGAGTAGTAGTAGCAGCATGGATGAACATACTTAAACACAGATTGCAAGGATGAAATTCACAGAATAATGATCAGAGTAGTAGTAGCAGCATGGATGAACATACTTAAACACAGATTGCAGGGATGAAATTCACAGAATAATGATCAGAGTAGTAGTAGCAGCATGGATGAACATACTTAAACACAGATTGCAGGGATGAAATTCACAGAATAATGATCAGAGTAGTAGTAGCAGCATGGATGAACATACTTAAACACAGATTGCAGGGATGAAATTCACAGAATAATGATCAGAGTAGTAGTAGCAGCATGGATGAACATACTTAAACACAGATTGCAGGGATGAAATTCACAGAATAATGATCAGAGTAGTAGTAGCAGCATGGATGAACATACTTAAACACAGATTGCAGGGATGAAATTCACAGAATAATGATCAGAGTAGTAGTAGCAGCATGGATGAACATACCTGAAGATGAAAAGAGAAGAGAAAGATGAGGATTAGTTGCTGTGTTGTCTAACTGTGCATTTTCGTCCACTTTGTAAGAAAATCCCACTTAGTGTAGAAATCACACACGTCTAACCCCACATACGTCTCCCCATAGAAATTATTAATTATTTGTTACTATTATAGGACTGTATGGTCGAAATTATAAAATCTAATATATAAATGTCTAGTGGCGTGTGTTAGTCTGTCTGTCTATGTGTGTGGAAAAAATAAAACCGAGCTGCAGCGCCACCTGCTGGGCAGAGTTATACACTGACCTACTAAATTCTTAGTGTGTGTGGAAAAAAAAATTCAGAAAGGGCTGAAATTTGGTATACTAAGATGTTTTTAATTTGTTAATTTAATTTGTTAATTGTTAAAAGTGTTTATAAAGATTTAAAAAAAATATATATATATTTCTTGAAGGAGAAGTAACAGTTAGGAGTGGTTGGTGGTTGCTGGGGGTGACAGTGGGGAGTGGTTGGTGGTTGAGGCCTGGGCTATGGCCCAAATGCATGACAAGAGCCTTTTTAACACCTTAAGTAGCTTGATTTGACTAGAATGCATGAGTATCATGCACGGGTTAACTTGTGTATATATATATATATATATATATATATATATATATATATATATATAAATATAACAGATATACAGTGCGCCAAATGACAAGTCTTAATTGTTCCTTTGATACCAGCAAGGTTGTAGATATAGGCAGCCGGATTCCTTATAGCACTAGTGGTATTGAAGCCGCGCGTCTTCCTTCTGTTAACCCGATCTCCACAGGTACAGAATTATCTACAAATCAAACAAAGAGTTTTGTTTCGTTGTAACCAACTTTCGTTGTAACCTGACTAAGTTGGTTACAACGAAACGTGTATAGGATTGGACTTAACTGTGGTTTCGAGCTACGGACTGGCAAGTCATGCTTAGTACAATTTTATGTGCTTTTTTACAAGAAAATTTCTGGTACGTGTATTTGCAAAATATTTTTTACCATGAAAGTCTAATGTTGCACTATGGAAGCGGCCCTCTTTGTTTGATTTGTATATATATATATATATATATATATATATATATATATATATATATATATACAAGTTAACCCGTGCATGATACTCATGCATTCTAGTCAAATCAAGCTACTTAAGGTGTTAAAAAGGTTCTTGTCATGCATTTGGGGCTAGGCCAGGCCTCCTCAGGGGAAGAGCGTTACTTCCCGACGTAAGCGCCCTTTTTTAACGTGGTTTTGTCCACATGTCACCACCTCATTATTCATCTTCATCGTCCTTAATATCCATCGTCTTACTGTTCTAAAACCTCTCGATACACAACGTTTCTGCTAAACACCTTATCGCTGTGCTCAATCAGTCTTCCTTGAAGGGCAGTATTCATAACCTGCACTTTCACATCACTGCTTCTCCGTACTCGTGAAAATGCGACATACAATTGTCCATGACCAAAGACAGGCTCTGGTAAATAAATACCCACACGGTCAAGTGTTTGACCCTGTGACTTGTTATTGGTCATAGCAAATGCCGCTTTCAAAGGGAACTGCCGCCGTCTTAGCTTAAACGGCAGTCCTGTTTCGGATGGACATAAGTCAGTCCGAGGTATCATCACCTTCTCTCCTTCAGCAGAGCCAGTCAAAACTTCTGCTTGTATCACATTCGTTTTCAGTGCTGTCACTACTAATCGCATGCCATTGCACAGTCCTCTCTTAACATTCAGATTTCTCAATAGCATAATAATGCTTCCAACTTTCAATCTTAATCTGTGCCTTGGCATTCCGGAAGGAGTCAAGAGTTTGAGCCCTCAACTCGTAAATTTAGCCTTTACTACCCCTCCCACGGGGGGAAGGGGGATGATGGAAGTTAACTGACTTCACTATTAATAATTTTTTTGTCAAATAATGTCAGTATACCAAATTTCAGGTCAATTGGATGAGCCCTTGCTGAGAAAATAGTTTTTTCCACACACACACTAACACACGCCGCTAGGGTTATATATATTAGATATGTATATATATGTATATATATATATATATATATATATATATATATATATATATAGTTCCTCCTTGTTTTTGGCTGGTCATATTTTGAATACCCTTATTTTATTTATATGGAACCTCAGACTCACCAGAAGTTTTTTCGGATAAAATTTGCATTAATAACGAGTTCATTCCTTCGTTTTTATTAAAAAAAATATACAAAAATAAATAGAAATATTGTGCACAAGTGCAACATATATACACATGTTTACTGGGTTTTCGGACAACCAAGCTAGGCATAGAAGATGGTCTTTGTTAAGTGTTTTTTTTTCAACTCTCCTTGGTACTTGGATTTTATACATTATGTATCATATGCAAAAATGTCTGGCTAATAAAATATTTATAGGATAATGATGCCATGACCCTCCTACAGTATATGACACATATAAAAAATGTATTTGATTCCTATGGCTCAAAACTCCATCACTAGATGACATCAGTTAACTTACTCTGTTCATTTGTAAACTGTTAGAAAGAAATGCTGTTTTGCAGCACAAACCCTCACATATATGTAGCATACTTCCCTACTTTTTAAATCTGTACTCCAGGAGATCGGAGTACAGATCATGTGACAGAAGGTAGGAGGGGGTGTGACGACGTCATTGCGTCACTATATCCCAGAAATTATATACATAAATTCAAGGCATTGAATAGTGGGGGCGGGGCTTAATGACATGATTAAGCCACGCCCCTCGCTATTCAGTGCCGTAAATTTCAGCATTTTACAGGGTTCCGGAGGTTCGGCTACTCTTATGGGAGTCCGGGGGACTGCCCGAAATTCAGGAGCCTCCCCGGAATTTCCAGGAGAATAGGAGAAAGTATGAAATGTAGCCAGTTCGATATGCAGACTAGTCTGCAGCACAGGTGCCAGATCACCTGTAATTAATTAGAGGAGCAATCAAAACCTAGCTTGTTACGTGGGATGTGGGCTTGAGGACTCGCATTCAGAAACATTACTTTAGGGAATAAATGAGACTATTTAATGGATAATGTTTAGAAACATATTAGCAATTCATTTGTGAGAGGATTTGCTAAAGAAATTAGCTGAAGTGTGTAATTTTCTTTTGCAGAAATTGAAGGATTAGTTGTACATACAGCCTAATTCTCATTGTAAGGTGTAGTGTGGAACTAGTAATTACAGATCCATTGTCTGAACCCTTTACGGAATGCTATCCTATCTCCCGAGAATGTAATCTGTATCCATAACAGTACAGTGATCCATGATTTTCTGACATGAGAACATGACAATTATTTCATGGTCATTTTTATAGAGAGACCTAATTAGCATATTAAAATTGTGCATAATATTATGGATGAATGCATACAGATCTGTGTGCCTACACTGATCATGGTGATGATTGAACCACACCTCCTATGTGCACGATTATCAGTTTGCAAGGTGGGACTCATCTACACCGCATGAGCAAGTGAATCTTAAGCATTAAACACACTTTACTGTCACACTTGTCTCACTTTCCTGTGCTTTATTCACATCATTACCTGATAGTAAGGGGAAATCAGGGTTAATTTCAGGGCTGGAGTGAAGTGGTGATAAAGTAGAGGTGCTCATTTTGACTTTTAGGGGGAAATTTAATTCCCACTAATGTGCCTCCGGATCCCATAGAGGTGCACAGGA
Organism: Mixophyes fleayi; assembly: GCF_038048845.1. Taxonomy (NCBI): domain Eukaryota; kingdom Metazoa; phylum Chordata; class Amphibia; order Anura; family Limnodynastidae; genus Mixophyes; species Mixophyes fleayi. Next base: position 193,388,493 of record NC_134405.1, read on the forward strand.
AAATCTGTGATGTCAGGTGCGTAATACCTGGACATGGGCACAGCCAGACGTTGCCGGGATTTCTGATAGCTTATTGCATGGAATTGAATTCTCTTATATGTCATAATTTTAAGTTCACTTATAATATTACATATCCAATGAATAATATTATGTTTATTTTTAAAGCTACATTTTTTTTGTTATTGCTTTGAGTGGAATTCACTAACTATGGTATTTATTTAATTTTAGCTATTATTATGTTACAACAGATCCGGCATGTTACACAGTATTTATTGATTTTTGTCATCACTACAGGATGTTTGTATGAATTCCTAAATAGAAAGTGTTACAATTCAATTCTCAGTTTTCTAACACTTTCCCACTTACTTTACAATGTAAACAGCATGAGTTGCATGAATAAAGTTTCTTTCTCTGCTTCTCTCTTACTTTCCATGGTGGTGTTGGATAAATGCAGAACCCTTTTTTGCCACTTCTACTGTCATGCACATTGTCCATCCAACGTACTACAGGGGTATTGTCTTTCTTATTATTACTATGTGGTAGATAATACTGTGTGTTTCTCTGTCTAGTAGATCTCCTAGTAATGCACAAACACATTGCATGCAGAGTATTAATAAGGCACACTACAGGCTAAATACACCAAAAGAAGTAAAGCTCACCTAGAGCAAGATTGCTAATGTCACTTAGCCCTGCAGACATCTTTTATTGTGTATCTCGCTTAAGAAGAGCATTTCTTCATTTTGTGAAATTAGGTCCTGTTTATCAAGTTTGTGAAATACTTGTCTAGATAACTGCCACTGTGGCATAGAATGAAATGTTTGTGAGTTGTAAGATGGAAACAGCATATAAATTGTCTTCAGTGACACTGTTGGAATATTGCATTTTACATATATTCTTAATATTTATTGCAGTTCGTTAGGCGGTTTCAGTGCTTGAAAAATTAAGATATACCAAATTTTAATCAACTTTACAACTTAATAATACTGATTTATTAATTCTGATTCATTTTTGAGTAGTGTAGGGACTGGCAAGATCAAATGTGTCTTCCATATACTTGGCCTGTTTAACATTTATTGCAATATAAGGAAGTAAGAATCCATGCCTAGATACACAAATTAACATTTTAAATTCTGAAATGTCTAATCTAAACATTTTACTATGTATGGTGCAGAGGGTTAAGTGTCTTTCTGCATGACATTTCCATCAATAGTGCACAAATTATCAAGAACTCCAGTTAAATACTGGCAGATCATTTTAGATCACATAAGAATAGCCTTTACTAATCTGAATACTTGTATATATCATATAAGGTACATCTTATTACATGGGTAGAAACAATGAAGGAAAAAGTCAAATATTCCAATGTGATCAATTCATTATTAATAGAGACCACCATATAAAGATTCATGATGATTTATAGTAAGATTTAAATAAAATTTTTATTATCATTAATTGATCCTATTGAGATTTCAGTTTTTCTGTGTAGTGTCTGCAGTATGCATGTTTGCGTAATTACTTTTAATGTATATTTGCGTTATTGAATGGAACTAACTACAAAGGGATTATTGGCAAGTTTGTAAAATGAATGATTATCTGTTTAAAGACAAGTCCTTGCCTCATAATTTATATAAAGCACAAACTACAGAGCCATCATACATAGTACCAGCTCTTAAGTTTGACATTAAGTTTGCATGCAGTCCTTTGTAGACACGTCTTAATTTTTGGAGAGAGTAAACCAAATCCCGTTTCGCTGTGTTTTTCACCTTTTACACTAGCCCAATGTTACTAACCGTTGTATGTAAACAAACCCAACCCACCTGGGTCAGATGACTCTTGCTGAATATGTTCCATGATGGAATGCATAACTATTATTAGAACACACCTAGGTATGAAGATGACTTCATAAAAGCGATTTGTTTTCCAACAATTTGGAACACTCTTTCTCCAGAAATTGAGCACTAAATAGACATGCATGTTTCCAATGTAGAACCCTTGGTGTATATTTAATTTGTTTCTTCTCACTTGATGTTCAGCTCAGCCAGTCATTCCACTGATCAAGAATGTCACTGCTGCGGAAACATCAGCCACTATCCTTTGGAATTTTGAGAATCCAGATGTCAAGCTCTATATTAAATATGTAGAAATGAGTAAGGATCAGTTTCATTAACAATTATCACACTTAGGTTTAGCTATTAAAACAAACACCACTTTAAATATGGGACAAGCAGAATAGTACATTCAAGCTAAGGATATTTATATAATAGTTAAGAATTGCACCCAAAAGTTAAAATATTGTATTGGGTGGTTTTAGTATGAGATAAAATCTAAATAAAGTTACCCGGAGTGCATCCTAAACCCAATCTGCTGGGTCCCAAAAGCCTTTAACATTGGAACACTTCTCTGCTGTATACTAATGCCACTCACCTCATTCAAACAGCATGGAGGATTGCATCAAAAATAACATTTCCTGTTTAAATACAGTGAGTGATATTACTGTTAAAGGTTTTGGTACCTCAGTTGATCAGATGAACAGTGCACCCTAGCCAAGTAAAACTCCAGACTTACATATTGAGCCACTCAAAACTAAATTTTAATTTCCGTAACTCCTTATTATTTGTAACCTATTACTAACATAGTGATAACGTGCAAATCTGTATAAGAGTCATGAAAAATGTTCTTCTTAATTCATGATGTCCAGGCTATTATTGTGGACTGGTCATCTAAGTTTAGTTTTTTCGATTCAGTAGTGTAAATGTATATTTCAGGCTATATAGTGATTTGGTTTCTTTAGTACTAGTGGTGGTGAAAATGTGCACCAGTCTGTTGTAGCCAATCAGCAATAAGCTTGAATTTATCTATTGATTAAATACAAATTTGATATTAGAGGTGACTGCAGATTTTAGTAAATATACTATTTGTCCCTCACCTCCTCTTGAGTGAAAGCACCTCCAAAATGCCATGATATAGCATTCAAAGGGCGAGAAAAAAATGATTTAATAGACATTGTACAATTAAAAAAATGCTTTCTAATTTTGGGATTTTGAGTAGAACACAGAAAAGATCATTACAATGTTAATTGTTCTTAACTCTATTATCTGCACGTTTAATTATGTAATACTTTTAAGGATGTTGATTTAATATTGTTTTTCTATGTTGTGGTTTAATAGCCAGTAGAACTGCTTAAAGCTCTCCTTGCATGTTACTGTACTGCAAATGATCAGAACCTCCTAGAACTAGATATGGATAGATCATAAAATATGTTATTTCCGTGTTGTCTGAAATTCTTCTAGGCAAAGAAGACTGGAAAGAGGAATTTGTAAATGGTACTCGGAGCGTCTTTGTATTAAAAGGTTTATCTCCTGGAACATCATATAAAGTTCGGGTTTATTCTGATGATCACACAGATATGTATTCAGAAGAAACATTTCAGACAGGTCCAGGTGAGGCATTTGTGCAACTCATGTGCCTCACATAATTCTCTCTCATTTCTGAGGGGAGACTAAACCACTATTTATATTAGCTTTGTGTTGGCAGGACATCAGTGGAACGGGAAGTGGCCACCCCCAGATTTTAATTTTGATGTTTTAGATGCTGTGTGTAAAAGTGTGAATAAAGTAATTTACAAAGTGCAAAATGCGCGTCTCCTGTAACGCAATGCCATCAGTGTTTGTTTGTTCTTTACTGAGAAGTGCAGGCTGGTTGGTGGCAAAACTCACCATCGTCTGAATAGAGGAACCGGAGGGTTCAGTTGTATTTCGGTAAGTCCGGGCTAGGAGCATGATTGCGCATGGATATGCGCTCACTTGTTAAAATGAGATTTCATTTTGCAGGAAGCAGTTATTAAAATGATATTGAAAAAAAGGTAAATTTAAGGGGGAGATGGGATTACTGATGGCCAATAAACTTGTTTCTTTCAAATCCACAGGATTTATTTGACACATGAGACTGATCAAATAGAATGTTAGGGGAAAAAGTGAAGATTTTAAATTAGTGAGAGAGTGATCATAAAGTGGTAGCTGAATGGATAGTGAAGTGACATTTCACTCTTTTCACTATGCACATTCCCAATTGGAAATGCAAAAACATTTATTATTGTTTATTTATAAAGCACCAACACATTGCACGATAATATTTGTATTTCAGATCAGCCCCTGTCCAATTGGAGCTTACAGTTTAAATTCCCTAACACACAAGTACCAGAGTTCATTTTAGTCAGCAGACAATTAACCTACCAGCTCAGGTTAGGAATGAAACTTATGAACCCACTGTTATGAGAGATCAGTGCTAACCACAGTCCCCCTCAAGTGGTCGATTGATTTCTTCATCATCATCATTTATTTATATAGCACCACTAATTCCGCAGCACTGTACAGAGAACTCACACCAGTTCCTGCCCCATTGGAGCTTACAGTCTAAATTCCCTAACATACACAGACAGACAGAGAGACTAGGGTCAATTTGATAGCAGCCAAGTAACCTACTAGTATGTTTTTGAGTTATGAGAGGAAACTGGAGCACCCGGAGGAAACCCAAACACGTGGAGAACATACAAACTCCACACATATAGGCCATGGTCGGGAATCGAGCTCATGACCCCAGTGCTGTGAGGCAGAAGTGCTAACCACTAATCCTCCGTGCTGCTCGGGCAGTTCCCATAAACGGGACGTAAGTGTGCACCTATGAATGCACTAGGTGGACAAAGAGGCAAATAGAAAAGCCCTGTGTTTCCATATGTTTTCCACTTTCTTAAGTGACCTTTATTATGTGTATGTCATGAATTAATAGAAACCACAATGCTTGGCCATATCCATTGTGTAATAATATCCCCTTTACAGTACTTTTTTATTTATTGTTTTAAAAGAAACAAGCCAGAATGTCTGCTTGTTAGTTTGATATAGTAGTGATACCACTGTTCCCAGGTCTGTTTAGTAAACACTTAAAAACACATCTGAAAGATACATGTTTTGGGGTAAGGAATTCTTGTTAGAAAATGTGTGCTAGTATAGCTTGAGCTATTGAAACAGCTTTGAAGTGGAAAAGGATTGTAAAAATGTACTTTTATCAAAAGAATCTGTTTCAAAGGATAATAATGGGTTTTAATGGTTCAAATAGGATTGTTATCTATTAGGTTGCAAGTTACTAGTATAACTAGTTGCCGAGTTACTGAAGGTTTGAGAACTGAGATCAATGTTTAGAACCTATAAGAAAATCTTATGATTTGTCATCCAAGAGGTATCTGCATGAAGCCATTTGTTTATCAGGGTACATGAGGAGGGATTTAATAAGGACATGTAAATTGTCTTTTATCTGCATTGCTGAATTGCAAATATTGCTGAAATGTCTTAGGGATCTGTTTATGGATAAGATAAAATAAAATTTCTCCCGCATAATTATCAAAGTATCAAAGCTTCCAGGACATTGTTAGCTGGGGGTGCCCACAGAAAAAAATGCTTTTTTATTATTATTATTATTAATATTATTTCTAAAGCATTTTTCCTTTTTTTAATATTTTTTTTGGGGAGTTTTTTAAGCATTTTATTTTAAATAGAAATGTATTATTTGTTTTTAGGGAATCTGATCTTGAAGCCCAAGTTCTGGCTTCCAGTTTCAGACATAAATCACAGCGAGTGAAAATTTTCTATCTCTATGATAAGCAGTGATAGAAAATCTTCATAACATTGGGAGCCTTATAAATAGACTCATAAAGAAATAGCAACATTTTAGCGAAAACACTAATCGCTATGCTCCCAAAGAGTAAAGCAGTGAACACTGGACAAATCACACATAAGCAGTGATAATGTTATAGCAAATACACCAAGCTAAAGTAATTTGCAAACAGCATATATGTGCTCAGGATATTTACTAAATCTTGTTGAATTGTACTATCTGCTAAGAGCAAAGATGAACACTTCATTTTTGTATTATTAAATAAGGCTGAAAGTGTCTTAAGGCTCTTTTGTTTTTTTTGTTTAGTTCTGTAATGCATGTAAATAATATATATTTCCCAAACAATTTGATATTTAACTCATTATATACAGTATACATGGCACAAGAGAGATTGATTTTTTTTTATTCCACCAACAGTTGGATATCTTTTATTTAGTAGATCTATCTAGAGCAGTTGCTAGACCTTTCATTAAGGGGTGCCACAGACCCTTGTGCCCAGCGTGCATTGTTGTACAGTTTTATTCATATTTGTACACAGATTCCCTTTTAATAGCTAATCTTGTATAACTAACCAATCATTTTTATTTTCATTATAATATACTAATTAGTGCTAATATACTATGAATATATATCTCCCAAGTGTTCTCACAGGAGGTGTGCAAGTGTACTGTATTTTTCTGTGTGTGAAGATTTCTGTGGCATGCACTGGGTGTAATACGTTTTAGAAACCGGCTTTGGCATAATATTTAGATTTTTTGCAATACAGGAACGATATGGCTTCTGATTGATGGCTTTCTTGTTATCTGAGACACCGCATACAAACCTCTGCCATACATATCATATTTCAGAGCATGCAGTAAGATTGTGATTTGACAGATGTCATGCAGTAAGGCTATCACTCATAATTCATGGCATGCAGTATTGTTTTCTGTACGCATACTGTCATATAACTGTCTTGGTATTTACATATGGCGAGTTAACTTAACCTACAGTTTCCATAGTAAATCTATGTGGTTCACAGAATAAGCTTATGGAAGAGTTAACTTAAGCTATAGTTTAAGCAAACATGCAGAACAACACATTTCCACAAATTAGTTGGTAGAAGCTGTATATAGGAATCTTGTTTCATTTCGGTTCATTCCACACACATTGTTTGGTGCAATATATGTGTGGAATATATATGCTAGTGATTTATTCATTGATTGGTGATTGATGTAAACACAGTACTGTCATACTGACATCAACCATTTAGGTGGAGAGTGCAGTCATTTTATTTAAGGTGGAGCAGGAACTTTTTGCAAAAATACATTTAAACCAAAGCTTTCTCCTCTTTGAATTATCTAGCAAGTGACAATCAAAGGTTATAATATTCTGATTGCTCAGCACTTGGTTTTAACACAACCACGTTCAAAATAGCTTAGACATAGACACAAGAAATAAGCCCCACACAATAGAGAAATGCTTCCTACTCATACAGTACATTGAGGACTAATTGGACCCATTTCTGTCTATAGGTGTTCACTGGGTTTGGGATTAATAAAGAATAAAATGCAGCAGACTAGTGACATACGTATAATACTCCACTGCTCAAGTTATCACACAGCCCAGACAGCTATTGGTCGCATAGGATTACTGTTTGTTGACATGTCCTGAAAACATCACATTTAGGAATGGAAACCACTGAAAGTATATGTAACATGTATGTTCCTTGTACATGGCTGTAACCCACAATCTTTAATGAAATAATACATGTCAGTCAGAGATGTCATAATTTTGAAATTTGACAGTAAGTGGTTCTCTGTTTTGTTTAAAGCATGCCGAATTTGTGTTTACATTGCATGTGTATGTATATGTGTGTGTGTGTGTGTATATAGATATAGATAGATAGATTTAGTGACCAGGGACCTAATGTGCAGCATGTATATTGGAATGGAGCCCATAGGTCACATGATTGTACATGAATGTGCTAGATTATTGTGCATTCCATTTAGTGGGCTACACACAATAAGATATTTTAATAGCGAATACTTTCCTATTATAAATGTGTTAATAAACAATAACTACATGTTCTGTACGGAATGTGCCTTCACTGTCTACAGGAACTGGCCATTGACTTGATATGTGAATTGATAGTGTGTCCTAGAGTGTACACTAAAACAAATCCTTAAAACAATTATAATTGTAACTGTCATCTCATTTTCTGGACTGATCTTTTGTAATCTTCTCGGTTATCCCAGATACAATCTGTAACTCTTGCTATGTACTATATATCTCAATGTCTCCCTCTCATTTTTCAGCCATGGCCAGTCGGCAAGTTGACATTGCTACGCAGGGATGGTTTATTGGTCTAATGTGTGCAGTGGCCCTCCTTATTTTGGTTTTGTTGATTGTTTGTTTTATCCGAAGAAATAAAGGTGGAAAATATCCAGGTAAGGCCTGAATGCAGCAAGTATGTTACATAAACTGTTGTAACTGTGAGATATGGATATAATTCTATCCTTTACATAAATTATACTACAAATACATGCAAACATAACTCGGGTTCCTCTCTGGAACACTCAGACAGCAATCCCCATTAGATGGTGGAAAATTACCATGGATCAGTACAATGTACAACTAAAGCAATGTGCCTGACCATTCTGCTACCTGAAATGACAACTGAAATGGTTTTGTTTATTTTTGTTTGTTGTAATGACCTATTCCGCAACCAGCCTCCTGCAGAGTCATTTTTGGCATATTTCTTTAAATGAATTTTTATAACTTTAGCAGTTTTGTAAGATGCAAAAGTAAGAAAAAGGGGGACAGTGGGTTCAAGAAGTAATGAAGGAGACAGGAAGAAAAATGGAAACAGGGAAACTGTTACGGCGGGGAGAAAGGAATAGGTAAGATTAACAGCACATGTATCAATCTCAACCATGATAACACAAGAACAATATATATCATTGTCAATATCAGACTGGGCCGATGACTTTCTAACCCCATCCAATGGGCAACATTGCTACACTTTCAATCCAGCACCTCATTGTCATCTCCATCTACAAATAGCTTTCCCACAAATGTTTTCTTTTCCTTTGATTAGCTGACCAATTAGCACATCTGTAGTGTATTCCTAAATTAGACTGACTACATCTTAGTTTCATTCTATGGGGAGACGTATGTGGGGTTAGACGTGTGTGATTTCTGCACTAAGTGGGATTTTCTCACAAAGTGGACGAAAATGCACAGTTAGACAACACAGTTGGACAAACATTGGACTACATTTGACTTGATTTAACTCCCAGCAATAAGCAACATCTGCCACAGCCTATTTCTGCACTACTTGTCTATTTATATGGAATACTGCTAAGAGGTAATTCTTAAAATATCCTTGCTTTTTGCTTTTACCCCTTTTTTCACAATGTTTCACAAATTGCTTTTCTTAGTCTCATTTCATGGCATGATCTTTAGGACTGTGTCATCTTTCACCCCTCCACCAACACACAAATTTGTTCATATTGCACATGCATTACTCCACTCACCTCTATTTAACACCCATGAACTGTTATCCTATTTATTATCTCTAACAAGTACAGCCTCCACCTGTCGCCAGAAAATAAAAGGCCACACATCTTACAATCCCCTTGCCTATCTTTCGCTCACTCTGCTTCTATTAGCTGGTGATATATCACCTAATCCAGGTCCCCCACACTCCTCACACACACATACATCAGAACACTACCGTTCTATAGCAAACCTCAAACACATCACCTGTCTACCCTCTCTTCCCAAGTCCTTTAAATGTGCCCTTTAGAATGCACGATCTGTTTGTAACAAACTTACCTCCGTTCATGATCTCTTCCTCTCAAAAAACCTCAACCTTCTGGCAATAACAGAAACATGGCTCATGCAATCAGACACTGCCTCACCTGCAGCACTTTCACATGGTGGCCTCCATCTCACCCACACCTCCAGACCTGAAGGCAGACAAGGAGGTGGGGTTGGACTACTTCTCTCCCCACAGTGCACATACACAGTTCTACCAAATGTCCCATCACTCACGTTCACATCTTTTGAAGTACATGCTATTCGCATTTTTAATCCATTCTCCCTACGTGTTGCGGTGATCTATCGTCCCCCTGGAGCACACCAACAATTTATTGAGGATTTCTCTGCATGGCTCCCTCACTTCTTATCTTCAGACATCCCCACCATCATCATGGGTGACTTCAACATCCCCATTGATAACCCACCTTCCAAAGCTGCTTCCAAACTACTCTCTCTAACATCCTCACTTGACCTCTCCCAGTGGATTGAATCATCTACTCATAAGGATGGCCACTGCCTTGATCTTGTTTTCTCTAGACTATGCTCAGTTTCTAACTTTATTAATACACCCTTCCCCCTCTCGGATCATCACCTTATCAGCTACACTCTCACCCCCACTGCTCTAACCTCTCTACTGTCTAACTCAACCAAGCCTCCTCATACTCGTAGAAATCTGAATTCTATTAATCTTCAACAGTTTTCCACCTCTCTCCAACACCTTCTCTCCCCTATCTCTACATTCTCATCCCCTGAGATGGCAGTACCTCATTTTCACCTAACCTTAGCAACGGCCCTTGATCAAGTGGCTCCAGCGACACTTCATACTACACGTCGACTTCGATGTCAACCGTGGCACACCAAAGCAACACGAAATCTTCAAAAACTGTCCCGTAAAGCAGAACGTCACTGGCAAAAATCTCGAAGCTCTAATGACTTCTTCACATATACTTCTGTCTACCACTCCTATCGAAATGCTCTGGACACTGCAAAACAAACATACTTTCAATCTCTTATCTATGCTCAGGCTTCTAACCCCAAACGCCTTTTCAATACATTTAATCATCTTCTCAATCCTCCCACCCCGAACCCTCCATCTACTATCAGTGCTCAGGATCTTGCTACCTACTTCAAGGACAAGATTGATAAGATCAGACTAGAAATGGTATCCTCTTCCTCAACAAGCCATCAGCTCATTTCCTTCCCACTACCCTCTGACACCCTCTCTTCATTTGACCCCACAAATGAAGAGGAAATTTCTACGCTCTTCTTATCTTCCTACTCTACCTCCTGTCCTCTTGATCCTATTCCCTCGCAAATTGGTAGATCCCTGTCTTCTGTGCTCATTTCACCTCTAACTCAAATCTGTAATCTCTCACTCTCTACTGGCATCTTTCCATCACTATACAAGCATGCAGTGATTACTCCTATTCTAAAAAAACAAAACTCCGACCCAAACTCTCTCTCAAATTACCGTCCCATCTCTCAGCTCCCTTGCCCCTCCAAGCTTCTAGAGAGACTTGCCTACACTCGTCTCACACGCTTTCTTTCCGCAAACAACCTGTTGGATCCTCTTCAGTCAGGCTTTCGTTCTCAACACTCCACAGAGACTGCGCTGACCAAGGTTGTTAATGATCTGATCACTGCTAAGACTGAACGCCATTACTCTCTCCTAATTCTCCTTGATCTCTCGGCTGCATTTGACACAGTTGACCACTCTCTTCTCATACAAACGCTGCAATCCCTAGGTCTTCAAGACACAGTTCTATCCTGGTTCTCATCTTACCTCTCTAATCGCTCTTTCACTGTTAATTTCTCTGGAGCCACATCTGCTCCGCTTCCCCTATCAGTTGGAGTACCACAAGGCTCGGTGCTAGGTCCTCTGCTGTTCTCTATCTATACCGCTTCTCTTGGAAATCTAATAAGTTCCTTTGGCTTTCAGTATCATCTCTATGCGGATGATACCCAAATCTATCTATCCTCTCCTGATATCTCGACATCTGTGTTGTCCCGTGTAACTGACTGTCTTTCTGCCATTTCATCTTGGATGTCCTCTCGTCAACTCAAACTTAATCTTTCTAAAACAGAGTTAATAATATTCCCACCCGCCAACAAGAGCATACCTGACATTTCTATCTCTGTTGATAACATGACCATAAATCCCACCCCACAAGCTCGCTGCCTAGGTGTAATCCTTGATTCACGCCTATCCTTTGTTCCCCACATTGACTCTATATCTAAATCATGTTACATACATCTAAAGAACATTTCCAGAATCCGCACATATCTCACACAAGACACTGCTAAAACCTTAATTCATGCACTAATCATCTCCCGCATTGACTATTGCAATTCCCTCCTTACTGGTCTTCCCAAAAACAGACTCAAACCCCTAAAATCTATTTTGCATGCTTCGGCAAGACTGATTTTCCTTGCAAATAGCTATTCCTCTGTTGAATCACTCTGTATGTCTCTACACTGGCTGCCTGTCTTCTACCGAATCCAATATAAAATACTTTTACTAACCTACAAGGCCATCAACAAAGCTGCACCAACATACATCTCCTCTCTTGTCTCAAAATATCTCCCAACTCGGCAACTCCGTTCTGCAAAAGATCTGCGTCTCTCATCCACCCTCATTACATCCTCCCATTCCCGGTTACAGGACTTTTTTCGGGCTGCACCCACTCTATGGAACTCTCTCCCTCGCACAATAAGACTCTCCTCTGTTCTACAAACTTTCAAGCGTTCTCTGAAAACCTACCTATTCAGACAAGCGTATAATATTCCTCAACCACCATCTTAACCTCACTACCTTTAGCCTGTTACACAATTTCACACAAGACAACTACCCCCGGACCAACATTATTGTGTGACAGGATCATTTAGCTTATGAGTCACCCTACCTTTGCAGTCTGGCTGGGCCAAGATGCAAAATGTATACTTAACCTCATGTGTCAATCTCCCATTGTCCCATAGATTGTAAGCTTGCGAGCAGGGCCTTCTCACCTCTTTGTCTGTTTTACCCAGTTTGTTTATTAGTTTATTACGTTTTTCCCCAATTGTAAAGCGCTACGGAATATGTTGGCGCTATATAAATAACTGATGATGATGATGATGATGATGATGAAGGTTGCCCCGTCAATGTGGTTTAATGGTAATTTATGTTCCAAGTAATTCCTACCTGATATTGGTCTGTGGTGGTGGCCCAGAGATTTGAAATCAATGTGTAAACAATACATGTGAATGTATATAGCACTTCAAGTGTTTTGGTTTCTGTATCTCATACAGGAAATTGCATATGGAATACATAGGTGGATTCTCATGTATTATAGGCATGTCTAGTTTCCAGATTGTTTACATGTTTATACAGTGATTAATTTCCAATGAGATCTTATTTACTAACTTTCCAATTTCCATATTCCAATGAGATCTTATTTACTAACAGATAATAATGTGAAATTCTTAAAACCACCCTTCCCAAATATACACACAGAAATACGCACATCTATTCAGTTTTAAAACCTTTTGGTTTAGTTGTTGATTTACAACACTTGTGCCTAATTTGCTAATTGTGTAAATGTCATAACAGGCTAATTACACTCCAAAAAATGTATAATATTTTGGATGGAATTGGGTGACCTGAAATAAAATAACAGTTTTAGTTACCGGCACTTGGTGGATGGGGCCATTCATTGGATCCCAGGATGCGAGTGAGTTCCTGCTCTGACAGTCCTCAGGTTTTTGGGGAGGCACTTCAAAATAAAATAGGGCCCAGGAGAGAGTATCCCCTGCTCGTATTGATAGTATATCGATGGACCTGCTGGATCCACTGAGTGCTCTGAAGAGAAACTTTTTATTTTTTATTACACCAACTAATTGCATTCAAAATAAAATGTTTAACTTTCGATGAAGTTAGCCCTTTAATTAGGGGTTATTTTATTTAGGGTGTATTTAATAGGAATACTTTTAGCATTGTATTTACTATCACTCTTACAATTATCATGTGCATAAATCCAGTAACTTAAAAGCTTAAGTTGTGCTTTTGTGTTACATGAAAGTTAAAGAAAAGGAAGATGCCCATGCAGACCCAGAAATCCAGCCCATGAAAGAGGATGACGGAACATTTGGTGAATATAGGTAAGAAATGACTGTATCACAAACTTTCACTATATCACAGCAGTCTGTTAATACAGCAGTAGAACCAGTTTGGTTTGTTAAAGTGCCATGGTTGATGTGAGTTTTTGTTGTAGTTACAAAAAGAAGGTTGAGAGAGAGTTTTAATATATAGCGTTCTATATCAAATACGTTTTAGACGTATTATGTATTATTTGCTTCTATTTTCTAATTTACAGATTTTTTGACAATATTTGTAATTGCAGTCTAGTCCACATTCTAATTCAGAATTTGATGCTTCAAAAATTAATTGTATCTGAGGAACAGACAAAACAGTGATGAGCAACAGGTGGCACGCAAGCCACCAGCGTCCAGTTGACCCTTTACCTGCGGCCCCCGGTCTGACTTATTCTCTGCTTTATGTCACAAAGCAGAATGGGAGAAGCCGCTTCGACATAATGTGACCTCATCTGCACAAAGTTGGGAGGTCAAACAGCACATTTTAGGAAGAGTAGGGGGTGCAGTCAATTTTTAGATTGTCATTAATAAAATTTGTATAAATAAGGGATGAGCGCACTCGGATTTATGAAATCCGAGCCCACCCGAACGCTGCGGATCCGAGTCGGATCCGAGACAGATCCGGGTATTGGCGCCAAATTCAAAAGTGAAACTGAGGCTCTGACTCATAATCCCGTTGTCGGATCTCGCGATACTCGGATCCTATAAATTCCCCGCTAGTCGCCGCCATCTTCACTCGGGCATTGATCAGGGTAGAGGGAGGGTGTGTTAGGTGGTCCTCTGTGCTGTTTAGTTCTGTGCTGTTTAGTTCTGTGCTGTGCTGTGCTGTGCTGTGCTGTGCTGTGCTGTGCTGTGCTGTGTTCTGCAGTATCAGTCCAGTGGTGCTGTGTGCTGTGCTCTGTCCTTCTGAGGTCAGTGGTGCTGCTGGGTCCTGTGCTGTGTCCTGTTCAGTCCAGTGGTGCTGTGTCCTGTGCTCTGTGCTTCTAAGGGCATAGTTATTTCCCCATTATTCCCAAGTTTTTAAAAAATAAAAAAAAAGTAAAAAAAAATAAAAAATTAGAAATTAAAAAAAATATATATAATTATAACCAAATGTGCAAAACCAATCCAGCAGTATAAGTCCATTGGTACTGCACTATTACCAAGTTCACACATTCTGCAGTATCAGTCCAGTGGTGCTGTGTCCTGTGCTCTGTCCTGCTGAGTTCCGTAGTGCTGCTGGGTCCTGTGCCGTGTCCTGTTCAGTCCAGTGGTGCTGTGTCCTGTGCTCTGTGCTTCTAAGGGCATAGTTATTTCCCCATTATTCCCAAGTTTTTAAAAAATAAAAAAAAAGTAAAAAAAAAAAAAAAATTAAAAAAAAAAAAAAAAATATAATAATTATAACCAAATGTGCAAAACCAATCCAGCAGTATAAGTCCATTGGTACTGCAATATTACCAAGTTCACACATTCTGCAGTATCAGTCCAGTGGTGCTGTGTCCTGTGCTCTGTCCTGCTGAGTTCCGTAGTGCTGCTGGGTCCTGTGCCGTGTCCTGTTCAGTCCAGTGGTGCTGTGTCCTGTGCTCTGTGCTTCTAAGGGCATAGTTATTTCCCCATTATTCCCAAGTTTTTAAAAAATAAAAAAAAAGTAAAAAAAAATAAAAATTTTTAAAAAAAAAAAAATATATAATAATTATAACCAAATGTGCAAAACCAATCCAGCAGTATAAGTCCATTGGTACTGCAATATTACCAAGTTCACACATTCTGCAGTATCAGTCCAGTGGTGCTGTGTCCTGTGCTCTGTCCTGCTGAGTTCCGTAGTGCTGCTGGGTCCTGTGCCGTGTCCTGTTCAGTCCAGTGGTGCTGTGTCCTGTGCTCTGTGCTTCTAAGGGCATAGTTTTTTCCCCACTATTCCCAAGTTTTTTAAAAATTAAAAAAAAGTAAAAAAAAAAAAAAAATTAAAAAAAAAAAAAATATATATAATAATTATAACCAAATTTGCAAAACCAATCCAGCAGTATAAGTCCATTGGTACTGCAATATTACCAAGTTCACACATTCTGCAGTATCTTGTGCTACATATAATGGAGACCAAAAATTTGGAGGATAAAGTAGGGAAAGATCAAGACCCACTTCCTCCTAATGCTGAAGCTGCTGCCACTAGTCATGACATAGACGATGAAATGCCATCAACGTCGTCTTCCAAGCCCGATGCCCAATCTCGTAGTACCGGGCATGTAAAATCCAAAAAGCCCAAGTTAAGAAAAAGTAGCAAAAAGAGAAACTTTAAATCATCTGAGGAGAAACGTAAAGTTGCCAATATGCCATTTACGACACGGAGTGGCAAGGAACGGCTTAGGCCCTGGCCCGTGTTCATGACTAGTGGTTCAGCTTCACCCACGGATCTTAGCCCTCCTCCTCCTCCCCCCCCCTACAAAAAATTGAAGAGAGTTATGCTGTCAGCAACAAAACAGCAAACAACTCTGCCTTCTAAAGAGAAATTATCACAAATCCCCAAGGCGAGTCCAAGGGTGTTGGTGGTTGTCAAGCCTGACCTTCCCATCACTGTACGGGAAGAGGTGGCTCGGGAGGAGGCTATTGATGATGTAGCTGGCGCTGTGGAGGAACTTGATGATGAGGATGGTGATGTGGTTATTGTAAATGAGGCACCAGGGGGGGGAAACAGCTGATGTCCATGGGATGAAAAAGCCCATCGTCATGCCTGGTCAGAAGACCAAAAAATGCACCTCTTCGGTCTGGAGTTATTTTATCCAAATCCAGACAACCAATGTATGGCCATATGTAGCTTATGTAAAGCTCAAATAAGCAGGGGTAAGGATCTTGCCCACCTAGGAACATCCTCCCTTATACGTCACCTGAATAACCTTCATAGTTCAGTGGTTAGTTCAGGAACTGGGGCTAGGACCCTCATCGGTACAGGGACACCTAAATCCCGTGGTCCAGTTGGATACACACCAGCAACACCCTCCTCGTCAACTTCCTCCACAATCTCCATCAGATTCAGTCCTGCAGCCCAAGTCAGCAGCCAGACTGAGTCCTCCTCAATACGGGATTCATCCGAGGAATCCTGCAGCGGTACGCCTACTACTGCCACTGCTGCTGTTGCTGCTGTTAGTCGGTCATCTTCCCAGAGGGGAAGTCGTAAGACCGCTAAGTCTTTCACAAAACAATTGACCGTCCAACAGTCGTTTGCCATGACCACAAAATACGATAGTAGTCACCCTATTGCAAAGCGTATAACTGCGGCTGTAACTGCAATGTTGGTGTTAGACGTGCGCCCGGTGTCCGCCATCAGTGGAGTGGGATTTAGAGGGTTGATGGAGGTATTGTGTCCCCGGTACCAAATCCCCTCGAGATTCCACTTCACTAGGCAGGCGATACCAAAAATGTACAGAGAAGTACGATCAAGTGTCCTCAGTGCTCTTAAAAATGCGGTTGTACCCACTGTCCACTTAACCACGGACATGTGGACAAGTGGTTCTGGGCAAACGAAGGACTATATGACTGTGACAGCCCACTGGGTAGATGCATCCCCTTCCGCAGCAACAGCAACAGCTGCATCAGTAGCAGCATCTACAAAATGGCTGCTCATGCAAAGGCAGGCAACATTGTGCATTACAGGCTTTAATAAGAGGCACAACGCTGACAACATATTAGAGAAAATGAGGGAAATTATCTCCCAGTGGCTTACCCCACTTAGACTCTCATGGGGATTTGTGGTGTCAGACAATGCCAGTAACATTGTGCGGGCATTAAATATGGGCAATTTCCAGCACGTCCCATGTTTTGCCCACACAATTAATTTGGTGGTGCAGCATTACCTCAAGAGTGACAGGGGTGTGCAGGAGATGCTTGCGGTGGCGCGCAAAATTGCTGGACACTTTCGGCATTCAGCCAGTGCCTACCGCAGACTAGAGGCACATCAAAAAAGCATGAACCTGCCCTGCCATCACCTCAAACAAGAGGTTGTGACGCGCTGGAACTCCACCCTCTATATGCTGCAGAGGATGGAGGAGCAGCAAAAGGCCATTCAGGCCTACACAGCCACCTACGACATAGGCAAAGGAGTGGGGATGCGCCTCAGTCAAGCGCAGTGGAGACTGATTTCCGTGTTGTGCAAGGTTCTGCAGCCATTTGAACTTGCCACACGAGAAGTCAGTTCCGACACTGCCAGCTTGAGTCAGGTCATTCCCCTGATCAGGCTGTTGCAGAAGCAGCTGGAGAAAGTGAGGGAGGAGCTGGTAAGCCATTGCGATTACACCAAGCATGTAGCTCTTGTGGATGTAGCCCTTCGTACGCTTTGCCAGGATCCGAGGGTGGTCACTCTTTTAAAGTCAGAGGAATACATTCTGGCCACCGTGCTCGATCCTCGGTTTAAAGCGTATGTTGTGTCTCTGTTTCCGGCGGACACAAGTCTACAGCGATGCAAAGACCTGCTGGTCAGGAGATTGTCCTCTGAAGAGGACCGTGACATGCCAACAGCTCCACCCTCATTTTCTTCCACATCTATGGCTGCGAGGAAAAAGCTCAGTTTTCACAAAAGAGGCACTGGCGGGGATGCTGATAACATCTGGTCCGGACTGAAGGACCTGCCAACCATTGCAGACATGTCTACTCTCGCTGCATTGGATGCTGTCACAATAGAAAAAATTGTGGATGATTACTTTGCTGACACCATCCAAGTAGACATGTCAGACAGTCCATATTGTTACTGGCAGGAAAAAAAGGCAGTTTGGAAGCCCCTGTACAAACTGGCTCTATTTTACCTGAGTTGTCCCCCCTCCAGTGTGTACTCGGAAAGAGTTTTTAGTGCAGCGGGGAACCTGGTCAGTGAGCGGCGAAGGAGGTTGCTTCCTCATAACGTTGAAAAAATGATGTTTATAAAAATGAATAATCAATTCCTCAATGAAGTACAGCACTGCCCTCCAGATACTACAGAGGGACCTGTGGTTGTGGAGTCCAGCGGGGACGAATTGATAATGTGTGATGAGGAGGAAGTACACACTGTAGGGGGAGAGGAATCAGAGGTTGAGGATGAGGACGACATCTTGCCTCAGTAGAGCCTGTTTAGTCTGTACAGGGAGAGATGAATAGCTTTTTTGGTGTGGGGGCCCAAACAAACCAATCATTTCAGCCAAAGTTGTTTGGTAGGCCCTGTCGCTGAAATGATTGGTTTGTTAAAGTGTGCATGTCCTATTTAAACAACATAAGGGTGGGTGTGAGGGCCCAAGGACAATTCCATCTTGGACCTTTTTTTTTTGCATTATATGACCAATCAACAGTCGTTTGCCATGTTCAAAAAGTAAAACCAAATTTAAAAAAATACAAGAAATTAAACCAAAAGTAAAATGCCGTGTCATAATTTAAAACAAGAGGTATTGACGTGCTCTAAAACTACTGTATTGTTGTTTATATTTTATAAACACTACACTTGACAGCTTGAGTCTTTCAATAAAAAAGTAACTGTCCATTGCACGAATATTTGCAACAGGGACAATTTTAGGGTTAAGAAAGTCAACTAATAACACTTCGACGCTGTCTGTCTTTATAAACACTACACTTGGAAGTTGGAGGAGGTATTGTGGCCCCGGCACCAAATTTACTACCGGGGCCACTCCACTGTGCAGTCCATATTTAGGTGTATCAGATATTAAACAACGGTGACAGTTGATGCCCAATTTTTTAATTATATTGTGGCCTCGGTACCAAATTGTGTACCGGGGCCACCACACTACGCAGTCCAGATACTTGTTTGGTGGAATTCAGACCAGTTGAGGGTTTTATTATTATATTGTGTGGACCACTTTATCTATACCACACTACAACTCTATACCACTCTATTTCATACTTTAATTCTATTTCATACTTTAATTCTATTTCATACTTTAATTCTATTTCATACTTTAATTCTATTTCATACTTTAATTCTATTACTAATTAATTACCATAAAGAGGAACAAAATAAACCAATTTTACCAAAAGTATAATATGACTTAGACTTATAAACACTACACTTGAAAGATCGTGCCTTTAAATGAAAAAGTCAGTCTTCATTGCACGACTATGTGCAACAGGGACAGTTTTTTGGGTTTACAAAGTCAAACAATAACACTTTGACCCTGTCTGTCTGGGATCTCAATGACGAATTGTCTGTACCATGTTTGGAGGAGGTATTGTGGCCCCGGTATCAAATTGGGTACCGGGGCCACCCCACTATGCAGTCCAGATACTTGTTTGGTGGAATTCAGACACGTGGAGGGTTTTTTAATTATATTGTGGCCTCGGTACCAAATTGTGTACCGGGGCCACCACACTACGCAGTCAAGATAGATAGATGCATATTGCGTATCATAGATAAAGTACATTCAGTATTGTGGGGCAAATTGAAAAATATTCAAAATGCACTGACATTATCAAAAACAAGAGGTTGTCACACGCTAAAACTCCAACATGTATATGATGGAGAGGATGGAGGAGCAGCCGTATGTGTAGTGTAATGCAGATCTGTTGAAGGTTTTTTATATATTTTATTGTGGTGCCCAGTGCCCACTCCTCTACGCAGTCCAGGTACAATTATTGGTGCGAATCATAAAAGTTCAGGGTTTTTAATATATTGTGGTGACCCACTCCTCTACGCAGTCCAGGTACAATTATTGGTGCGAATCATAAAAGTTCAGGGTTTTTAAGATATTGTGGTGACCCACTCCTCTACGCAGTCCAGGTACAATTATTGGTGCGAATCATAAAAGTTCAGGGTTTTTAAGATATTGTGGTGACCCACTCCTCTACGCAGTCCAGGTACAATTATTGGTGCGAATCATAAAAGTTCAGGGTTTTTAAGATATTGTGGTGACCCACTCCTCTACGCAGTCCAGGTACAATTATTGGTGCGAATCATAAAAGTTCAGGGTTTTTAATATATTGTGGTGACCCACTCCTCTACGCAGTCCAGGTACAATTATTGGTGCGAATCATAAAAGTTCAGGGTTTTTAATATATTGTGGTGACCCACTCCTCTACGCAGTCCAGGTACAATTATTGGTGCGATTCATAAAAGTTCAGGGTTTTTAATTTATATTGTGGTGACCCACTCCTCTACGCAGTCCAGGTACAATTATTGGTGCGAATCATAAAAGTTCAGGGTTTTTAATATATTGTGGTGACCCACTCCTCTACGCAGTCCAGGTACATTTATTGGTGCGATTCATAAAAGTTCGGGGTTTTTAAGATATTGTGGTGACCCACTCCTCTACGCAGTCCAGGTACATTTATTGGTGCGAATCATAAAAGTTCAGGGTTTTTAATATATATTGTGGTGACCCACTCCTCTACGCAGTCCAGGTACATTTATTGGTGCGAATCATAAAAGTTCAGGGTTTTTAATATATATTGTGGTGACCCACTCCTCTACGCAGTCCAGAAAGATACCTTGTTGCAACGTTTTGGACTAATAACTATATTGTGAGGTGTTCAGAATAAACTGTAAATTAGTGGAAATGCTTGTTATTGAATGTTATTGAGGTTAATAATAGCCTAGGAGTGAAAATAAGCCCAAAAACTTGATTTTTAAACTTTTTATGTTTTTTTCAAAAAAAATCCGAATCCAATACCTTAAATCCGAACCGAGACCTTTCGTCAAGTGTTTTGCGAGACAAATCCGAACCTCAAAAATAACGAAAATCCGGATCCAAAACACAAAACACGAGACCTCAAAAGTCGCCGGTGCACATCCCTAGTATAAATGAATTATTTAACTAGTGTAATTAGGTTACTAGATTAGCAGTTGATGGTCACTGCTACACCCAGTTGGAGGCATGTAGGGAGGTATAATTGGCATATTGTAGTTAAGATGGGGAGATTTGGAATACATGTGAGATCTGAGGGCATGGGTGACATTGGGGCCTGAAGGCATGTGGGGGGATTTTAGAGCAAGTAGTGGGTGTCTGAGGGGCATTTTGAGATGAGTGATGTGGGGTTGAAGAGGTAACTTAGAGAGTTTTCTTTTATTACTGAAATCTAGTGTAATGTGTGGCCCTTTTGAGGATTGCGGGGCTGCACATGCGCTCCTTGAAGTGTTTCAACTTGCCCATCACTGGTCTAGAATGTTAAAGTTAGTGCTATAATGTTACCAGATCCTGTATTATTTTTCACTATGCCAGTAACTTTAAAAAACCTTATTATCACTACTTCCAAACAATTGCTAATAAATAACCATTCATAGCAAGTAATGGATGCATAGTACATAATTCATGTCAGAATTAAAGATACCTAATACGTATTGTGGATGGTTAGTAATTCATGTGCAACATACAAGTTTTCTATTAAGATAACAGCAAATTAATCTTTTGTTGATAAACGTGTAAATTATTATTATGTCACACTATTATTATTATTATTTTACGATATGCACTGCATTTGCTATATGTACTCTGCTTTTAATTAGGCATTTTTTGCAATTTACATTTTGAGAAAGAAATATTTTTTTTCCATTGATAAGCTTTGTGTCAAGCTTCTGTTGTGTTAAGTCTGTAGCATACAAGATGGTAGTCAGAGGTTGTCTGGGTTTTCACTCAGTAGTAAGCTGGGTCGGTACTCAAAGAGTGATCGGTAGTAAACCAATTCAGTACACAAGCAGGTAATCTGTAGTAAACAAGGGTAGTATACAAGCGAGTAGTCTGTAATACAGCATGTAGTAGTTAATCCAAGAGAGTAACATTCAGGTAGCAGAAGTTTAAGAAACAAAATACTCATGCAAAGGCTTCAATAAGGGAGTGCCTATTTATAGGCCCGAACAGGATCCAAGATGGATTCTTAAGAGGCGGTACTGCACATCTTGTATAAGGACATGTTTTGGGTTTTTTTTTAAAAAAAGGTTTGATGTACAATAGTGACCTCTAGTGGTCCTAGGTGAAATTGTCCAAGTCTATTAACAGTAAGTATGAATATCACATTATTATGGTTTTGTCAGTGAAAAACATTAAAGAAACTAAATCATAATAAAATATGTTCAATGAGGTTAGCAAAACATTATTTATTTTCCTTAGGTGATTTGTATTTTTGTTTTCTTCACTTTTACCATGGAATATATAGGTTGATTGAAAGGTAAGAATGTGTACCTGCAACCCTATGTTACAAAGCCTGACATTTTACCTACTTTTGTCCCTTTGTCTAGAAACCTAAGGATTATTACAACTCTAAGAATGTTATATTGTACTTGTAGGACATACAGTCATTATGACTCAGGATTAGGTTATAAGAAAGAAATGTAAGAAATCTGCCGTTCCTTCTCATGCCCCGCTTTGAGCTGCCTACGTAAAAGAGTTTTTTCTGAATACTTGAGCACTAAGACAACTGACTTTATGTAATTACATGTAGATAATATCACAAATATGCTGTAACTCATAGCAACCAATCACTAGTTTATATCTGTAATGGGTTACAGCATGTCAATCAGAATGTGCCCTTCCTTTCTAAATTGTGTTATTGTCTCTACTCTACCAGTGATGCCGAGGATCATAAACCGCTTAAAAAAGGAAGTCGGACTCCCTCAGACAGAACTGTGAAAAAAGAAGACAGTGATGACAGTTTAGTTGACTATGGGGAAGGAGTGAATGGGCAATTTAATGAAGATGGCTCCTTCATTGGACAATACAGTGGTAAAAAAGAAAAAGAACCCGTGGAAGGCAATGAAAGTTCAGAGGCTCCATCTCCGGTCAACGCCATGAATTCCTTTGTGTAGTTATCATAAAGCGGTCATATTCTCTTTTGCAAACTGCCACGTTCCATTCAATACACTCAGCTATCATAATGATTATGTGGATACACACAGGATGTAGAGGCATGTTCATACATTGAACACAATCTCATGTAAATGGTACAGAATGTCAGTGTGATTGTACAACATTGTCATCTTTTTGTTCAGGACATAATTGTTTTTAACAATGTGCAGGAACCGACACAAAATCTACAATGTAGCAAAACGAAACACACAAGTCCTATTTCTTTTCTGAAAACTATAATTGCATGAAATGGTAGACATTTCACATACCAACCAATGTATGTAAGCCATGGTTTGTTCCTTTGTTATGCAGTCCTTGGTCCGACACCTGGTTACAGAATTTGTCTCCCTTGTCAGTATTATAGTAGTGTTACAGTGTGTAGAACTTCAATGTCTATGTGGACATTGCTGGTGAAGTTGGTGAGTTTATTGTATACTATACCATGTCTTTTTAAAAGACTAGAATATATAGCTTTTATATATATATATATATATATATATATATATATACATATATATATATATATATATATATATATATATATATATATAATTATTTACGTATGACACTTGTATTTGCTGATGCTTACTCAGATCCAAAATATGCTCTTTGCGCCCATTATTTTATAGCCTTTCGACTTATAAAGTATTACACGTACCGTGTTGTATTTTGTACTATGTGTATAAACCAGTTTATTTAGATTCCACGAAGTGATAAGCTTTGCAATGCATTCTGGGATTTGTATTTTTCACGGTCACTGAGGGAACATTGGAACACCCCCGTTCGGCTTCATGAGCCCACAAGCATACTGTTCAGTGCCTTTATTTGATATGCATTCCATGGTGCACTGCTCTGCTGGATTTGTTGGCACAGTAAAGTCAGAATGGTGAACTACAGTATCATGATTGCCAAAAATGTAAAATGTGTAAATGACTAAGAAGTTATGAAAAACATTATGCTCAAATGGAAAATAATCTTCTCTATTGTAAATTGAAATTGCCTATATGCTGCTGCAGGTCCACAGTTTACTGATATTTCTATGAACAGCCAAGGGTGCATAGCACAAAGCATGTACTGAGGTCCGTACACCTCTTATAGATAAGACTGGCGATTCCGGCCCATGTTTCTCTCACAGTGTGTATCAGTAAATATCTGCACCTACGCCTTATCGGAAATATATTTCAGATGTCCTTAAAACTAAAGAGGAAATAACAATAAGAAAGAAAACATGCAAAAGAGAATGCTGCTAACAAAGATTAGAGGCGGATGGCTGTCGTCCGTGACGAAACATATTTATCTTGATTACGTAAACTATTCCAATACTGTGGTTTAGCTTCATATGAAATTATATAACAGCCTATGGTTGAAGCAATGCTCAGTTTCATTTGCCAATAAATTGCATTTTCATAACTTGCATCAAGTTTAATTTTAAGTAAGCTTTTATATGTAGATATTTTGTTCAATTTGTAAATATACAGATTAGATGCTTTATGCTTCTAGATGTTACAAAGATATAAAGAAAGGTTATGTTGTACTGTGTAAGAAGAGATATAGCCAGTGGAGTGCATGATATTTTTAAGGCATCTACTTAAATGCATATATTTTGCTGTGAAAATGACATAGTGAACTATTGTACTTACTGCAGACATCTTTAACTTGTGCCAGTATGTTATATTTTGCCATTCCTATAGGACTAAAGCACAAGTTTGGTAGCCGTGTACACACTCCTATTCCTTACATTCTGTAAGCCATCAGTTCCAGAGATTCAGCAGCACATTCTGGTGTGTTGAGAGAAGGAGGGCAAATAAATTATACAAATCAATTGTCAAAGCACAATAAGACAGTATCTGGGGATAAAAATAGACTTCAGTAGCTTATTGGTGGCTGTGATGGTCTTTTATCAAGCGAAAATCACTGTGACATAATTCTGTGTTGTGTCAGTTTATATAGCAAGAGACATGTCTGTGTGTCAAGGTTTCATGTCTGCATTCATAAAGGTAGTATAACCTTCACATTGTGACTCAGCTTTATAACTGACACAAGAAAGCATGAGAATTGTGCCTTATTCCTTGATGGATGACCTCCGGACAAGCTAACACAAACTGTGCATGTTTTGGTTCACTTGGAGACACTCTTGTGTAAAAACAACGTTTTGTATATTAATAAATGTATTCAAATTTCAATTGCTCTATGACTTTTTATTGGTTTTCTGCTCTTGAAAAAGCATCTATGTAAAATTCAAAAATGTGTTAAAGTGTGTAATGTTTGGATTGCTACTACATTTTCTGCAGTCTATCTACATTTTTTTTTGTTTAGCGAAATTTTTAAATCTGTGACTTAAGCTTAATTATTAAAGCAATACAATTGTTACACTACCTTATAGTGTACACTAAAATGTTTTATTGAGTGTTCACCTAAGTTGACACAAACATTAAAGCAAAACCTTTATTATAAATCTCATTAAAAACCTTGGTACAAATCAGGTCCATTTACACAAATAATAATGTGTAAGTTTTCACAGTTCGCCTTCTGTGTCAGTACTTTTTTTCCTGCTTCCCGACCATTGAACTTGTTAAACTGAGAGCTCAAACTTGAACGAAACCTAAGCTTGTATTTTAAATCCAAGTATAAAAATGGTGACTAATCAGGGACAACCTACATTTAGGTCTGGAATCAGGCTGTCGGTGACATCTCACTTGCTTCCCAGACAGACGATCAGAAACAGGATTTAGGTTACATTGGAAACCAGATGACTTCATTGTGAGGTCCAAAAAGATTGCATACCGCACCGGGTGTAGTCAGAACCCCATAATTTCCTATCATGATTCAAAAGTAAATCATAAAATAATGTTTGGGAAGGGGGGGTGCATCTTAACATGGGTGTAATTCAGTATCCACTCAGCTTAGTATCATTCACTGCAGTGAATGATACTAAGCTGCCAGTCTAAGGTAATTACAAATACTACAGCAGAATAGTTGGCTACTTTTATAAATACAATAGGGAGGGGCTTGTTCAGTTATCATACCAATCACTTATGAGTGGAGAATTCAAATGGGTGGATTTAACCAACTTAAGGTTGTAAATAAATCAAAGCCATTGTATATCAGTTTGTAGTATTCCTATATATGAAAAGAATAGTAAGCAGCTATGCTTGCTACTAGGAGATCATCAGGAGTCCAACATAGGGTATTTCTCTTATAATAAGATATTATTAAACATACAACTCTTGTATGAATTATGTGAAAAAGCATACACGGATGGAAACACTTTAATTGAATGTTCAAGCATTTAATACAATATATGTAACATTATTACTATAAAAGGCATCTTGAACAAATATTATTGGAGGATTATCAGTTTACTACAGAACTTCAGGGAGTAGAGACATGGAAAGCAGCTCTTAGCTGCCATTTTAACAGTTGTTATATATATATTTGGATGTTAAATTCCACTCATCTTTTTTTAATATTTCGCTAGGTGATTTTATTTTAAAAAATAATAGGAAACTTCCAGTACATTTTAATGAACATTAATAAGCAGTAATGCATATTTTATGTAATTGAACAAATAAGTCTTGGAGTGACCCAAGTTGACACATTTTCTTTTTCTCTTCCCATTCTTTACTCATTGAGAGGTCACCAGAACTTCCTAGAGCAGGTCTGGCCAACCTGTGGCTCTCCAGGTGTTGTGAAACTACAACCCCTAGCATTCTTTGCCAGTATATAACCAGTCGATTACTGGAAAAGCATGCTGGGACTTGTAGTTTCACAACACCTGGAGAGCCACAGGTTGGCCAGGCCCGTCCTAGAGGCTTCATGCGGTCAGGACAAGGGAGAGCCTTAGCTCCTCATTAATAGACCACTGATAATAGTGGATTAGTACTAGCTGGCATGTCGGCTCTTGATACAGATATACAGTAGAAGGGAATAGATCAACACCCCCGCACACTGCCCTTGCATGCACCCCATCCAAAACAAAAAGGTTTTAAAAATAAAATAGAGTTACAAATGGTCCTTATCTTCCCCTGGAGCCCCTTTAAACCCCCAAAAATCTTGTGTCTCTTTCTACATGAGACAGTTATGCAGAAATGTTGAATACATGTGATCTCAAGATAGAAAAGTTACCATCACCCGTACTGTTGTCCACCGACACATCTAAAACTAAAATGTATACTATCTAACCTTAATGATCCTGCCAGACATTTTACAAAATACACATATTTGATATCCATGTACTAATAAGGACTGTTCAGTTACATTTTTTGGTAACTTTCTGGGTTTGCACTAATTTACTTGGGAGAATCATTGAAAATTGTATTTTCTTTTCTTGCCCATTTTTTTCCTAAATAAATCTCAAACTAAAAATATATGTATTTTAATGCAAAACCATATGAAATCCTGATCTGTCCTGAAAAAGATGATATAACATTGGCATATTGTTACGAGCCGCGGCGGCTGCAGGCACCGCCGTGACTCCCTCCCTCCTGTCTCCTGCATCCCGGCCGTCTCCTTGACGACCGATACGTCACTTCCGGCCCGACCGTTGCTAGGGCAATGCCCAGACGCTGATAGCTGCTTCTCGGCAATACAGAGCAGCCAGGCGCGTGCGCATTAATCGATATAGCCTGCGTGCTAATTAGCCTTAATAGGTTAATTAAACAGTGCTTGGGGGGCTAATAATGTTACCCTACACCCTATCCCTGATTGGCTGCATTTAGTATTTAATGCAGGGAGGGCTTAGCCTCCCTGCCGGTTATAGCGCTTTCTCTCTGTAGATAGCTGACCTGCTGCGTACTGAGTTGCTGTCTTCTGATTGATTAACTGTTTTGACCTTGGCTTTGTTTTGGACCTGCTTGAACGCTGATTGCCCTGACCTCTGCTTGTTATTTGGATACCCCTGCTTGCTGCCAGCCCTGATCCATTGGCATGTTTCTGACTACTCTGTTTGCTTCGGACCCCTGACCTCGGCTTACGTCTGACCACCCGTTATCATCTGGATTCCCTCCTCCGGCCTTGCTGCTGCGGTTTTGCTAATAAACTTACACTACTATAGAGTTAAGAACTGGGGGCATCCAAGTACCTGTGAGCACATCAAGCTCTATGGGAAAGGCAGCTGCTATAGGCGGATACCTCTACCGCTTGCTCTGTAACTTTATTATGAATCCGGTCAGCCTAATACATATACGGAAAAATATGTGACAATCTTTCAAAAGGTATTTTAGAGTGGTTAGTTCCTCCACCTGAATCTATACCACATATATAGGGTAAATAATTGAGAGGTAAGTACTATGGGTGATTCAGGAAACTCCTCCCTATAGTTCCCTGTTAATATTTAATCTGATAGATTCACGCAGACAAAAATATAAGATAACACATATCTTTGCTTATTACAGCAAAGGAAAGTATTGATTACACAATAACCACAGTGGTGAATATCATACAGCACATCCCAGAAATAATGCATTCAATGCATACAAAAATTAACATGTATTCTATACATTGAACTAATATTTTGGATCATATCATATTACTTTATAGATCACTCATTTATAATTACTCAACCCTAAATTGAGAAATTTGGTTCTTATGCTACTAATAAGTTACTGTATGCTGTATGTGGAATAGTACCCGTTGTTGCACTGTACATTACTGTATGCTGTACCGGTATTTCAGCTCATTATTTTTTTTCGTACTCTATTTTACATAATTCTCTGCAGACTGCTTGCCCAAATTCCTGTTAATTGATGTCTATCATATTTCCACTGTCTCCCTTGCTGCCTCTCGCCACTCCCCCCTCCCCCCTCCCCCATCCCTCTTCCCTACTGCGTCCTCACACCTTATGGCTCCCCCACCAACTGCCACCGTATCCTATATCACTCTCTCTCACTAAAGCCTCCTTTTATTCCTCCTTTTCTTTCCTCTCCTCCTTTTCTTCATACCATGCCTCCTTGCTCAAGTCCCATACCCATACTCTCTCCCTGCTCTATTCAATGTCCTAGACCCCGCACAC
Source organism: Mixophyes fleayi (assembly GCF_038048845.1). NCBI lineage: Eukaryota > Metazoa > Chordata > Amphibia > Anura > Limnodynastidae > Mixophyes > Mixophyes fleayi. Next base: position 193,417,887 of record NC_134405.1, read on the forward strand.
ACTTGCGCACCTGTAACCCTGCCAATCTCATCCACATTTCCCCACTTCCCACTCACTCTTTTTCCTGTGCCTTTTGGAATGCCAGATCATCTGCAATATACTGCCGTCTGTTCACGATCTGTTCCTATCTAACTCTATTAACATCCTTGCCATCACTGAAACCTGGCTCTCCACCTCTGAAACCGCTGCCTGGCTCCCCCACTACCTCGTGACAGACTTTAACCACCTTTACTCTCTCTGACTTCTCCATATCTCCATTCCCTTTTTCTGAACATCATCTTCACTCCTACATCTTCTCTCATCTCCATTGCCTATACCCTCACCCAAACACACACTCAGCGTAATGTAGTCAACCTTGACAATGCTGTCTTTCCCTCCGACTGGAAACTCTCCTCTCCTTTTTAACCACACTGACCTGTCCCAACCTGGCAACCTCCCTCTACAATCACACCCTCTCTTCAACCCTTGACTCTGCCTTCCCTCCCACCTCTGTTTCACTCCGCAGTTCCAACCCCTAACCTTGGCACCCTGAACTTACTCATTTCCTAAAAAATATGTTCATGTACTGCTGCACACCACTGGAGGAAATCTCGTTCCATTGCAGATTTTCTTCCTTTTAAGATCATCTACTCTTCCTACATCTCTGCTCTCTCTCTAGCCAAACAATCCTTCCCACCTCACTAAGTTGTCATGCTGCCTCTCTGCCATCTTCTCCTAGATGTTCTATCATTTCCTGAAACTTAACATGGCCAAATCTGAACTTATAGTCTTCCTCCCCCCTCCCCCTCTCCATCACTATTGGCAATAACAACATCTCTTTTCTCCAAGTTTGATGCCTGTGTGATATCCTTGACTTCTCCCTCTCCTTCACACCCTAATATCCAGTCCCTCACCAAATTCTGTTGCTTCCATCTCCGCAATATAACCCGTATCAAACCTTCTCCATTGATGCCACCAAAAACTCTTATATATTCTCTGATCATCTCCCACCTTGACTACTGAAGCCTCCTCCTTACTGGCCTCCCTGGCACCTGTCTTGCTTCTCTTCAGTCCATACTTAATGCTGTAGCCAGATCTTCCTCTCCTGCTGGTCATCTGCCTCCCTACACTGTCTATCACTGCACTGGCTTCCTCAATGAAAGCTGGTAATAATTCTTTATAAACTGTTACTTTAATTCTATTACACTATGTATGAAATCAAATGTTTTATACTATAAAATATATATTCTTACAATATATTTACAGAGTTCATATATATATTTAACATTTGCAGCGCTGAGATGTCCAGTGTAATCAGTGTTCTAAGTATCCTTTTGCAATTTTTTAATTTAATCATATAATCATGTAATTTAATATGTCTTGAATTAATATAATTTAACTGTCTCTGCTTGAAGTAAACCCTTAGTCTATTTATCCCTATATTCAATTACTTTTTTAGAGAAAGGGAAACTACTGTAGTTCAGTTATATAAACATCTATAGTCAAATAACACACACTGTTTACTACTTATCTGTCACAACTGACATATTCCCCACACACAGAATCTCATATTTGTGGTCTGAGGTTTTCTCTATAGCTTATCCTCTTGCTGTATTGATTGCTATCTTTTTAGTCTGTCACAATACTCTCATGTCGTATACTTTATTGTTAAATTCTCCTCGAACGTTCCTCTTCCTCGCCTTTCACATGTCCTTTCCCTTGTTCTCCTCCACTCAACTGTCTAACCCTCTTGTGTTCCCTGTCCACCTAGACTTATCTTTTCTTCATTCCTAATCATGCTCCTTCCTGCTCTTTATATCAACACATTCCTAGTGCACACTAATTTCTAATGTCAACAGTGTTTTTCTATATTAGTGTTTAACATTATATAAACAATTTCAGTAACATTGGTAACATAAATAAGCATTCTCATTAAGACGGGCAACAGATAGAATAGTTATTCACATTGCAACCAAGGCATCATATATGTGTTCTTTTATCTTGGAGTGGTAAAGAATGATAACTTCCATCATAGGAGACCTCTTGCCACCATTTATTTATGCAATATTGTAGTATTAGACTTCATAAAAATCGTTAGTTCCGAAAATTATTTTGAAGATCATGGATTTTGATCATGAAATGCATGTCAAGAAGAATAACATTTAAGACTTTGGCATGCTATTCAAAGTCTTTGTTGCTGTTCCAAAGAATAATGACATCATCAATAAATCTTAGCCAGATGAGTATCTAATGATCATAGTCATCCTGGAAAACTGGTAGGGAAGAATATTTCTAGATGCATTATGAGCAATGTAATAAACAGATTCAAACAGAAGTGACCATTAAAATAAATTTGGATATCTTCGATCTCTCATGATTAATTTAAGCAATACGTTGCTTACATTTACAGATTTGCACAGTGGCCTCATCAGATTATTCTGCTAGGTGTGATGCTAGTATGTTAACTATATAGTACAGGTCTGGCCAACCTGTGACTCTCCAAGTATTATGAAACTACAAGTCCCAGCATACCCTCCCAGCTATCGACTGGCTATCTAATGGCAAAGCATGCTGGGGCTTGTAGTTTCACAACATCTGGAGAGTCACAAGTTGGCCAAGCCTGATATAGTAAGACAGAAAAAAAGAAATGGAATTTCCCTGGGAGAGAACATTGTTTTCCTTGGCAGGCTTCCTCAGCACCACTCAGCAGGGAGCTGTGAGGTATAGACGTATGTGGACCGGTCCCTTCTGTGATATTAGGATGATCTGCTTATACAGGAATTCTATCAGCTTCAACTAATGTGATAAACTCTAAATTACTTACAAATGTATGAGCCTAAACAAGAGCATAATAAATAAAAGTAAAGATTCACTGTCTGACCACTGACATATCGCTGAATTAAATCCTTTATTAGTGGAACTTATTCAACATGGAGATGCAAAGGTATGCCAAAAACGATTTCACCAATACAGGATGACTTCTTCAGGGTTCTTGTGAATTTTGAACACTTCTTGATAAAGCTTTCTGTGAAAACCTAAACACCAAGATAAAACTTGTACGTTTTGTTGTCTTTTTATTAGGGATGAGCGCACTCGGATTTATGAAATCCGAGCCCACCCGAACGTTGCGGATCCGAGTCGGATCCGAGACAGATCCGGGTATTGGCGCCAAATTCAAAAGTGAAACTGAGGCTCTGACTCATAATCCCGTTGTCGGATCTCGCGATACTCGGATCCTATAAATTCCCCGCTAGTCGCCGCCATCTTCACTGATCAGGGTAGAGGGAGGGTGTGTTAGGTGGTCCTCTGTGCTGTTTAGTTCTGTGCTGTTTAGTTCTGTGCTGTTTAGTTCTGTGCTGTTTAGTGCTGTTTAGTGCTGTGCTGTGCTGTGCTGTGCAGTGCAGTGCTGTGCTGTGCTGTGCAGTGCTGTGCTGTGCTGTGCTGTGCTGTGCTGTGCTGTGTTCTGCAGTATCAGTCCAGTGGTGCTGTGTGCTGTGCTCTGTCCTTCTGAGGTCAGTGGTGCTGCTGGGTCCTGTGCTGTGTCCTGTTCAGTCCAGTGGTGCTGTGTCCTGTGCTCTGTGCTTCTAAGGGCATAGTTATTTCCCCATTATTCCCAAGTTTTTAAAAAATAAAAAAAAAGTAAAAAAAAATAAAAAATTAGAAATTAAAAAAAATATATATAATTATAACCAAATGTGCAAAACCAATCCAGCAGTATAAGTCCATTGGTACTGCAATATTACCAAGTTCACACATTCTGCAGTATCAGTCCAGTGGTGCTGTGTCCTGTGCTCTGTCCTGCTGAGTTCCGTAGTGCTGCTGGGTCCTGTGCCGTGTCCTGTTCAGTCCAGTGGTGCTGTGTCCTGTGCTCTGTGCTTCTAAGGGCATAGTTTTTTCCCCACTATTCCCAAGTTTTTTAAAAATTAAAAAAAAGTAAAAAAAAATAAAAAATTTAAAAAAAATAAATAAATATATAATAATTATAACCAAATTTGCAAAACCAATACAGCAGTATAAGTCCATTGGTACTGCAATATTACCAAGTTCACACATTCTGCAGTATCTTGTGCTACATATAATGGAGACCAAAAATTTGAAGGATAAAGTAGGGAAAGATCAAGACCCACTTCCTCCTAATGCTGAAGCTGCTGCCACTAGTCATGACATAGACGATGAAATGCCATCAACGTCGTCTTCCAAGCCCGATGCCCAATCTCGTAGTACCGGGCATGTAAAATCCAAAAAGCCCAAGTTAAGAAAAAGTAGCAAAAAGAGAAACTTTAAATCATCTGAGGAGAAACGTAAAGTTGCCAATATGCCATTTACGACACGGAGTGGCAAGGAACGGCTTAGGCCCTGGCCCGTGTTCATGACTAGTGGTTCAGCTTCACCCACGGATCTTAGCCCTCCTCCTCCTCCCCCCCCCTACAAAAAATTGAAGAGAGTTATGCTGTCAGCAACAAAACAGCAAACAACTCTGCCTTCTAAAGAGAAATTATCACAAATCCCCAAGGCGAGTCCAAGGGTGTTGGTGGTTGTCAAGCCTGACCTTCCCATCACTGTACGGGAAGAGGTGGCTCGGGAGGAGGCTATTGATGATGTAGCTGGCGCTGTGGAGGAACTTGATGATGAGGATGGTGATGTGGTTATTGTAAATGAGGCACCAGGGGGGGAAAAAGCTGATGTCCATGGGATGAAAAAGCCCATCGTCATGCCTGGTCAGAAGACCAAAAAATGCACCTCTTCGGTCTGGAGTTATTTTTATCCAAATCCAGACAACCAATGTATGGCCATATGTAGCTTATGTAAAGCTCAAATAAGCAGGGGTAAGGATCTTGCCCACCTAGGAACATCCTCCCTTATACGTCACCTGAATAACCTTCATAGTTCAGTGGTTAGTTCAGGAACTGGGGCTAGGACCCTCATCGGTACAGGGACACCTAAATCCCGTGGTCCAGTTGGATACACACCAGCAACACCCTCCTCGTCAACTTCCTCCACAATCTCCATCAGATTCAGTCCTGCAGCCCAAGTCAGCAGCCAGACTGAGTCCTCCTCAATACGGGATTCATCCGAGGAATCCTGCAGCGGTACGCCTACTACTGCCACTGCTGCTGTTGCTGCTGTTAGTCGGTCATCTTCCCAGAGGGGAAGTCGTAAGACCGCTAAGTCTTTCACAAAACAATTGACCGTCCAACAGTCGTTTGCCATGACCACAAAATACGATAGTAGTCACCCTATTGCAAAGCGTATAACTGCGGCTGTAACTGCAATGTTGGTGTTAGACGTGCGCCCGGTGTCCGCCATCAGTGGAGTGGGATTTAGAGGGTTGATGGAGGTATTGTGTCCCCGGTACCAAATCCCCTCGAGATTCCACTTCACTAGGCAGGCGATACCAAAAATGTACAGAGAAGTACGATCAAGTGTCCTCAGTGCTCTTAAAAATGCGGTTGTACCCACTGTCCACTTAACCACGGACATGTGGACAAGTGGTTCTGGGCAAACGAAGGACTATATGACTGTGACAGCCCACTGGGTAGATGCATCCCCTTCCGCAGCAACAGCAACAGCTGTATCAGTAGCAGCATCTACAAAATGGCTGCTCATGCAAAGGCAGGCAACATTGTGCATTACAGGCTTTAATAAGAGGCACAACGCTGACAACATATTAGAGAAAATGAGGGAAATTATCTCCCAGTGGCTTACCCCACTTAGACTCTCATGGGGATTTGTGGTGTCAGACAATGCCAGTAACATTGTGCGGGCATTAAATATGGGCAATTTCCAGCACGTCCCATGTTTTGCCCACACCATTAATTTGGTGGTGCAGCATTACCTCAAGAGTGACAGGGGTGTGCAGGAGATGCTTGCGGTGGCGCGCAAAATTGCTGGACACTTTCGGCATTCAGCCAGTGCCTACCGCAGACTAGAGGCACATCAAAAAAGCATAACCCTGCCCTGCCATCACCTCAAACAAGAGGTTGTGACGCGCTGGAACTCCACCCTCTATATGCTGCAGAGGATGGAGGAGCAGCAAAAGGCCATTCAGGCCTACACAGCCACCTACGACATAGGCAAAGGAGTGGGGATGCGCCTCAGTCAAGCGCAGTGGAGACTGATTTCCGTGTTGTGCAAGGTTCTGCAGCCATTTGAACTTGCCACACGAGAAGTCAGTTCCGACACTGCCAGCTTGAGTCAGGTCATTCCCCTGATCAGGCTGTTGCAGAAGCAGCTGGAGAAAGTGAGGGAGGAGCTGGTAAGCCATTGCGATTACACCAAGCATGTAGCTCTTGTGGATGTAGCCCTTCGTACGCTTTGCCAGGATCCGAGGGTGGTCACTCTTTTAAAGTCAGAGGAATACATTCTGGCCACCGTGCTCGATCCTCGGTTTAAAGCGTATGTTGTGTCTCTGTTTCCGGCGGACACAAGTCTACAGCGGTGCAAAGACCTGCTGGTCAGGAGATTGTCCTCTGAAGAGGACCGTGACATGCCAACAGCTCCACCCTCATTTTCTTCCACATCTATGGCTGCGAGGAAAAAGCTCAGTTTTCCCAAAAGAGGCACTGGCGGGGATGCTGATAACATCTGGTCCGGACTGAAGGACCTGCCAACCATTGCAGACATGTCTACTCTCGCTGCATTGGATGCTGTCACAATAGAAAAAATTGTGGATGATTACTTTGCTGACACCATCCAAGTAGACATGTCAGACAGTCCATATTGTTACTGGCAGGAAAAAAAGGCAGTTTGGAAGCCCCTGTACAAACTGGCTCTATTTTACCTGAGTTGTCCCCCCTCCAGTGTGTACTCGGAAAGAGTTTTTAGTGCAGCGGGGAACCTGGTCAGTGAGCGGCGAAGGAGGTTGCTTCCTCATAACGTTGAAAAAATGATGTTTATAAAAATGAATAATCAATTCCTCAATGAAGTACAGCACAGCCCTCCAGATACTACAGAGGGACCTGTGGTTGTGGAGTCCAGCGGGGACGAATTGATAATGTGTGATGAGGAGGAAGTACACACTGTAGGGGGAGAGGAATCAGAGGTTGAGGATGAGGACGACATCTTGCCTCAGTAGAGCCTGTTTAGTCTGTACAGGGAGAGATGAATAGCTTTTTTGGTGTGGGGACCCAAACAAACCAATCATTTCAGCCAAAGTTGTTTGGTAGGCCCTGTCGCTGAAATGATTGGTTTGTTAAAGTGTGCATGTCCTATTTAAACAACATAAGGGTGGGTGTGAGGGCCCAAGGACAATTCCATCTTGGACCTTTTTTTTTTGCATTATATGACCAATCAACAGTCGTTTGCCATGTTCAAAAAGTAAAACCAAATTTAAAAAAATACAAGAAATTAAACCAAAAGTAAAATGCCGTGTCATAATTTAAAACAAGAGGTATTGACGTGCTCTAAAACTACTGTATTGTTGTTTATATTTTATAAACACTACACTTGAAAGCTTGAGTCTTTCAATAAAAAAGTAACTGTCCATTGCACGAATATTTGCAACAGGGACAATTTTAGGGTTAAGAAAGTCAACTAATAACACTTCGACGCTGTCTGTCTTTATAAACACTACACTTGGAATTTGGAGGAGGTATTGTGGCCCCGGCACCAAATTTACTACCGGGGCCACTCCACTGTGCAGTCCATATTTAGGTGTATCAGATATTAAACAACGGTGACAGTTGATGCCCAATTTTTTAATTATATTGTGGCCTCGGTACCAAATTGTGTACCGGGGCCACCACACTACGCAGTCTAGATACTTGTTTGGTGAAATTCAGACCAGTTGAGGGTTTTATTATTATATTGTGTGGACCACTCTATCTATACCACACTACAACTCTATACCACTCTATTTCATACTTTAATTCTATTTCATACTTTAATTCTATTTCATACTTTAATTCTATTTCATACTTTAATTCTGTTTCATACTTTAATTCTATTACTAATTACCATAAAGAGGAACAAAATAAACCAATTTTACCAAAAGTATAATATGACTTAGACTTACAAACACTACACTTGAAAGATCGTGCCTTTAAATGAAAAAGTCAGTCTTCATTGCACGACTATGTGCAACAGGGACAGTTTTTTGGGTTTACAAAGTCAAACAATAACACTTTGACCCTGTCTGTCTGGGATCTCAATGACGAATTGTCTGTACCATGTTTGGAGGAGGTATTGTGGCCCCGGTATCAAATTGGGTACCGGGGCCACCCCACTATGCAGTCCAGATACTTGTTTGGTGGAATTCTGACACGTGGAGGGTTTTATTATTATTATATTGTGTGGACCACTCTATCTATACCACACTACAACTCTATATACCACTCTATTTCATACTTTAATTCTATTTCATACTTTAATTCTATTTCATACTTTAATTCTATTTCATACTTTAATTCTATTACTAATTACCATAAAGAGGAACAAAATAAACCAATTTTACCAAAAGTATAATATGACTTAGACTTACAAACACTACACTTGAAAGATCGTGCCTTTAAATGAAAAAGTCAGTCTTCATTGCACGACTATGTGCAACAGGGACAGTTTTTTGGGTTTACAAAGTCAAACAATAACACTTTGACCCTGTCTGTCTGGGATCTCAATGACGAATTGTCTGTACCATGTTTGGAGGAGGTATTGTGGCCCCGGTATCAAATTGGGTACCGGGGCCACCCCACTATGCAGTCCAGATACTTGTTTGGTGGAATTCTGACACGTGGAGGGTTTTTTAATTATATTGTGGCCTCGGTACCAAATTGTGTACCGGGGCCACCACACTACGCAGTCAAGATAGATAGATGCGTATTGCGTATCATAGATAAAGTACATTCAGTGGTGTGGGGCAAATTGAAAAATATTCAAAATGCACTGACATTATCAAAAACAAGAGGTTGTCACACGCTAAAACTCCAACATGTATATGATGGAGAGGATGGAGGAGCAGCCGTATGTGTAGTGTAATGCAGATCTGTTGAAGGTTTTTTATATATTTTATTGTGGTGCCCAGTGCCCACTCCTCTACGCAGTCCAGGTACATTTATTGGTGCGAATCATAAAAGTTCAGGGTTTTTAATATATATTGTGGTGACCCACTCCTCTACGCAGTCCAGGTACAATTATTGGTGCGAATCATAAAAGTTCAGGGTTTTTAATATATATTGTGGTGACCCACTCCTCTACGCAGTCCAGGTACAATTATTGGTGCGAATCATAAAAGTTCAGGGTTTTTAATATATATTGTGGTGACCCACTCCTCTACGCAGTCCAGGTACAATTATTGGTGCGAATCATAAAAGTTCAGGGTTTTTAATATATATTGTGGTGACCCACTCCTCTACGCAGTCCAGGTACATTTATTGGTGCGATTCATAAAAGTTCAGGGTTTTTAATATATTGTGGTGACCCACTCCTCTACGCAGTCCAGGTACAATTATTGGTGCGAATCATAAAAGTTCAGGGTTTTTAATATATATTGTGGTGACCCACTCCTCTACGCAGTCCAGGTACATTTATTGGTGCGATTCATAAAAGTTCAGGGTTTTTAATATATTGTGGTGACCCACTCCTCTACGCAGTCCAGGTACATTTATTGGTGCGAATCATAAAAGTTCAGGGTTTTTAAGATATTGTGGTGACCCACTCCTCTACGCAGTCCAGGTACATTTATTGGTGCGAATCATAAAAGTTCAGGGTTTTTAATATATTGTGGTGACCCACTCCTCTACGCAGTCCAGGTACAATTATTGGTGCGAATCATAAAACTTCAGGGTTTTTAATATATTGTGGTGACCCACTCCTCTACGCAGTCCAGGTACAATTATTGGTGCGAATCATAAAAGTTCAGGGTTTTTAATATATTGTGGTGACCCACTCCTCTACGCAGTCCAGGTACAATTATTGGTGCGAATCATAAAAGTTCAGGGTTTTTAATATATTGTGGTGACCCACTCCTCTACGCAGTCCAGGTACAATTATTGGTGCGAATCATAAAAGTTCAGGGTTTTTAATATATATTGTGGTGACCCACTCCTCTACGCAGTCCAGGTACATTTATTGGTGCGATTCATAAAAGTTCAGGGTTTTTAATATATTGTGGTGACCCACTCCTCTACGCAGTCCAGGTACATTTATTGGTGCGAATCATAAAAGTTCAGGGTTTTTAAGATATTGTGGTGACCCACTCCTCTACGCAGTCCAGGTACATTTATTGGTGCGAATCATAAAAGTTCAGGGTTTTTAATATATATTGTGGTGACCCACTCCTCTACGCAGTCCAGGTACATTTATTGGTGCGAATCATAAAAGTTCAGGGTTTTTAATATATATTGTGGTGACCCACTCCTCTACGCAGTCCAGAAAGATACCTTGTTGCAACGTTTTGGACTAATAACTATATTGTGAGGTGTTCAGAATACACTGTAAATTAGTGGAAATGCTTGTTATTGAATGTTATTGAGGTTAATAATAGCCTAGGAGTGAAAATAAGCCCAAAAACTTGATTTTTAAACTTTTTATGTTTTTTTCAAAAAAAATCCGAATCCAAAACCTTAAATCCGAACCGAGACCTTTCGTCAAGTGTTTTGCGAGACAAATCCGAACCTCAAAAATAACGAAAATCCGGATCCAAAACACAAAACACGAGACCTCAAAAGTCGCCGGTGCACATCCCTACTTTTTATGTGATGTCCATTATCCTTTATTACTTACAGTGTGGTAACAGACCAAAGCTGTTACACCGTTCTTTGTTAGTGGTTCAATGTCTCCAACATTTTATTATGATACTTGAAAACTATTATTAGAACTCAATTATTGTGAAAATATGACACTCATAGTTTTCAATTAAATGGAAGGACTTCATTCGCTCTGATAAAATTGGACTAGTCATTAATGATTGGGATTATGCTGCAAATCTCAGTAACATACATATTAAAATTAATACATAATAATGGGATTATACAGGATTATTTGTCATGTAATTTCTTATCAGTAAAAACTGACCGCTGTCAAAAGAAAAAGTGTTGCTGTCACCATAGATTAACAGCTTTAAATGGAGTTATGAATAAAACCTAAAACTAAAATGTAATTTACAAATGTAAGTTTTTTTTGTTTATCTTTTCTCATCTGTGCAGTACATATACAGTGTATGAGCCTATGAATACAGATAATACATTTACTATTATGCATGGGGTCCGGTGCAGCACATTTTGTACTAACGGATTCATTCTGACACTCCCTGACCTGCAGGGACTGTGCCATACTAAGCAGACACGCTGGCTAGCAGTCCTACAGCAGAGCAGCACAGTTAGGCATGAATGGCACAATTCCCTCGACATGTGACATGCTCAGTTGTGCTGTTAACACAAACTAATGGTGCTCCATCTGTACATGAAGTGACTATTACAATGCTTGTAACCAGACTTTCACCTTTACAAACTATTTTGAATGCAGCGGCTAGACTTATTTTCCTCACACAACGTCCTTCTAATGCTACTCAGCTCTGCCTGTCCTTAAATTGGTTGCTTGTATCTTTTTAAATCCAACATAAAATACTTCTACTAGCAAACATCTTTTCACTTTTTTCAAAATATCTCCTGACTTATCTCTACACTGTGCCCAAGACCGTGCATCTATCATCCAAACTCCTTACCTGCTCCTGGACTGTAGACGTCTTTCCCTCGTACAAGAAGACTTTCTTCTAGCCTCCAAATCTTCAAGTTTTCCTTGAAAAACTCACCTCTACAGGCCACCCTCTAACCACTCTTGGCTATTCTACCCGCTTATCGCCCCTCTACACTGTTCCTTAAAAATTACATTTATTCTCCTTCTATAGTAAAACAACCCTCTGACCCCAAACCGACATTGCTGTGTGACAGGATCATATAATCCCACTAAGCATTTTCCCATTGCAATCTGGCTGCAACAATATGCACTATGTGGGGAATTCAATTAGCCACGATGTTCCTCAGAACATTTGTGGCTGTGCATTTTTCCCATTATTATAATCGTTATTATGTTAAACTCTCCGCTCAGTTTCCCTTGCACCTCTATGGGGTGCGAGGAAAAATCAGTTGAGATTTCTGTTAAAGTTTCGCAGTTGCAATGTTCTGAGGGACATCTCGGCTAACTAAATTTCCCCCTATGTAGAGCATCAAGCTCCTATTTTCCTATAGATTGCTGGCTTGTGAGCAGAGCCCTTTTACCTTTGTCTGCCTGTAAGACCCAGTCTTGCTTTATTACTGTGTGTGTTACCAATTGTAGAGTGCTGCAGAATATTATTTATTTATTAACATTTATTTATATAGCTCCAGTATACTATGCTTTACAATGAATGGCACTATGTAAATAAATGTTAACAAATACATGTTATTAATAAATAATTCAAAGCTCTAATGAAAATGTGGATGCACAAGCCACTCGTGACACTATTCTAGAATGTATGTTTCAAAGTTTATACATTGGTGAATTGTCGTTTTGTAGAAATCTAGATTAAAAGTAATTTACCTCCAGTGTAAAATCTGAGCCTGGCTCCCCCATACACTCCAGTTTTACTGTGTGGCAGTTGCGTGTGTTATGGTGTTGGATCCAGTATGAGAGAGAGCATTTTGAGAACCCCCTATGGCCATGGGCCTTATCACACTGATGAACTCTTGCTCTGACACTGCTGTCTTGTATGTAAAAAACAAGTGGAGCCTAAATTCATAGATATTGTTGTGAAGTAGAGAGCAGCCATTGTCCTGCCTTCTGCTTTAAGTGTGAGATTTATCTGGGCTTCCAATTTGGGACACAGCAGATTATGAACAGGCTCAGGTAAGATCATTTAGAAAAACAGTTCCCTTTAAGTAAAAAAAGTGAGCAAAGTGTACCTGGACTAAGGGGAGATCATAGCAGACCAGTAACTCAAGGAATCCACTATAGAAATAATTATGGCGGATTTTTTTTTTAAGGGAAAATGCAATAGTAGGGTTCACAATACACAGGAACCCTTTTAAGAGTTTGTATCCAAGTATGCAAAAAGAGACCCCAAGTAAAAAGAAGGTGAGGAAAACAGCACAATTAAATCATTGCGTCAAATTACAATAAATCTGCAGATACCTGCAGTTACTTGATTTATGAGGGCAGTCCTTACAACCCCTGGGTGAAGAATATCCCTAAGAGTCAAGTTGGAAGACTCACCCGTATTTGTTCTGATGATTTTCTGAACCAAACTAGCAATATGCTAAATGGTTTTAAAGAAAGAGTTTATCATGAATCATTCTTGAAGGATACAAGGCTTTATGTCTTCACTTTGGATAGACAACATTTATTAACAGCTAAATAATGGACTCCCCCGATAAGATGGATGTTGTTAAACATAATTTGACACCTTTTGATTCCATTTACAACATCAAGTCAGAATATAATAAAGAACAACTTTGATATCTTAAAGCAAGACCGTATTTTAGAGAAGGTCTTACCAGTAATACATTTTAGGAAGAATCTAGACCTTAAGATGATATGTAAACATCTTAAACATAGATATACTGAAATAATCTTTACTGTCTCCGGGGAGACATTTCCCATGAATAACTTTATTAATTGTGATACGAAATATGTGATCTATGTCATTCAGTGCAGCAGTAAGCTTCAGTATGTGGGCAGGACCACCAGGTCTTTAAAATCCCGCTCTAGGGAACACAAAATAAATATTATCAGGAAAGTACAGACACAAAGTGCCTCAAAACATTTTTTTGCCAGTACACAATGCCTCATGGCCTGACAGTTGTGGGAATAGAGTATATAGGCTCTACTATAAGGAACAAACTAGGTGAATCGGCATGGATTTTTAAATTACATTCCCTCCATCCTGAAAGGTTAAACGAGACTTTAGACTACAACTGTTTTGACTAACGATTTATGTTTTGTCTTAATTGAAGGGAGTGGTGTTTTTTTAATCCAATATATTTTTCCATTACTATCATGAATGTATATTTGTATTATGGCTGGTGGTCATATTAAGTACATGTGTACTGTGTAACCTGTCTAATCACCGTTATAAAATTGTAGTAAGTCAGATGCTTCCTTAGATAATTTTAACAAATATATTTCAAAATATTGCTTAGAGATTGTATACTTTTATTATTTAAATATAGTAACTTAGTTTGACTCCTCCTACATGCCTTTATAAGCTGGCAATCAGCTATCAGTGACCAGCTTTGAAAAAGTCTGCAGATACTGGACGAAATGTGTGAGAAATACGTATCAACAGAGAATTCGTGTATGACTTTTATTTGTTCTGCATTCTCTGTATCCTGTGAGAAGTGGGGTGGAAATTATAGTGACAGTATTTTCCACATTCTATAATAAGCAGTGAATATTTTGTTATGGAAAACAGGCCTCCAGCCAATGAAAAGGTCCAAAGTCTACACAGTAAGAAGGAATGAAGTTCCCTGAGCACTACAGATATATCTTGTGTGCATGGATGCTCTGTCAATATATGTAATGTGTTCCCCCCCCCCCCTCGTCACTCCTGCTTGTGTCCCAGCTGTCATAGCAACAGTCGGGACGTCACTTCCGGGTTTGAGGTCCCGGCCGTCACCGTGGCAACGGCCGGGACACTCTCTTTGACAGCCCTGCGTCCTGGCATTAGTGGCAACGGGGCACAGGTGCAGAATACATTAACTATGTATTTCCAGCCCCAGGTGGCTGATTTAAACCATTTAGCCCTCCTTAAATCTGATTGGGCAGTCTGGGTATTTAAGGCAGGGATGGCTTAGCTTCCCTGCCGGTTAAAGCTTTCAGTTTCCTGGCTGCTGACCTGCTTTTGTACTTTGTTCCTGTACTCCTGGATAGACCCTTCAGTGTATGACCCTTGGCTTGTTTATTGGACCGTGATTTATTGCTGGTGACCCTGACTTCTGCTTGTGACTTGGATATCCTGTCTTTTTGCTGCACCTAACCCTTTGCCTGGACCTCACCTCGCTGCCTGCTTGTGCCCTTTGACCTCGGCCTATCTCAGACTTCGTTTATCTCCTGGCGTCATCCCCTTGCCCACACTATGGTTATTTCCATAAGCTTGTACTACACAGAGCATAAGACCTGGGGACATCTGAGTACCTGTGAGGCAACAAGCTCAATAGGAAAGGCGGATGCTATAGGTGAAGACCTCTACCACCTGTTCTACAAGCTTATGACAATAGCCGTTAGCCGTGACACTAGGTACACCAGATGTCCAACACTGTGGTCCTCCATTGTCTATCTTGGCGAGATCCAGGATAGAGTATTACATTTGCTTGTACTATTTAAACCAGACTTTTACCAATTTCTTGTGTGTGTTAATTATATTACTTAGAGTCCCTTCTTGCTGGGAATAGAGCTACCCACATATATTACAATTTGATAATTCAATCTGATTGATTTTTATTAAACTATTAAAGAATGGATGTCTTTGGGTGGTAATCTATCTCATACAATTATATGTAGATGGCCAAATCGATAATTTTCAGTGGAAAAGTTTTAGCTGGAGGTGTTCACATTGAAGCACGAGTGTTTTGTAATTGTGCAATTAAAATCAAACTATCCTATAATTTCCTAAATTTGTACATGTCTGTTTCTCAATTTGTAATGTGTGTGAGGCAATCACGTGATATTTGACTTATGATCTGATGAAAAACAAACAGATTTTAGCATGTGCCTAAATTTATTTTGATATGATTATACAGAAATGCAACAAAAATTTGGGACCAGCTTAATAGAACTGTACACAAGCTGAATAAACCATGTTTGCAATAGAAACATTGTTCCAGGATTCCCAATATTTTTCCTGTTGGTACAGGGTTAATATCCATCCCTAGCACGGTGGTGTCCATTAATGTTATGGTTCTCGTGTGTCACTGTTTTCCTCACAAAAAAAACTGTACAATGCTTATATCACTATTATAATTATTCATAATGCAGAGTAATTAACAGAATAAGTATAGTACTAGTTAATATAACTGATTCACATTATTTAGCAATATAAAGGAAGTGTATTGAAGAAACAGAGCTGAAATTGGCTATTTAGAAGCCTTTAAAGGATACAACTGCCACATAAATGTTATTTATTGCTGGTAATGGCTGTGTATCTTTCCATCCACATTTTCACTGTCTGGTTCCATGGTACTCACTTCAAGCCTGCTGTAAAACAATTAAAATAAGTATGTTCTTTGCCTAAGTAGTACTATATACATGAATATTGGGCAGCATGTTGCTTTACAACTGATAGGGAACTAAAAGTTCCAGCATGCTGTGTATTCTGAAACTTTGTAGTTCCATAATAATAGGATACCCACATATTGCCTCTGTTGTATATAGTGTTGCCTGGATGTTGTTTTTTTTCCACATTTTCTTTTTCTTTTGGGGAAGGGGCTTCTTGTATTTTTCATTGTTTTATTGTTTTATTTTTTTTCTTTGGATTGGGTAGGTTAAAACTACAGTTGGTAATTGACTGTGAAAACCCTATTGGTTTATTTAGTAAATTACAGTTTTATTCAATTAATGGAGTGTGTGTATTTTTTTCAATTAAAATAGGTTTATGCAAAGGCAGATTGAGAACCAAAAGTGGCCCTGGAAAAAATCCTGAAAGTGGCCTCATGTAGGCAGGACCAAATAAATGGTAGGCGGCCCGATATAAAAGTAGGCGGATTTAGCACACCATTAGCACTGGCCACATTGGTTTTAGGCAAGGCAAATTCAAAATACAATGGTAGGCAGAGTCCGCCTGTCACAGTTCACAAAGCAAACACACTAGTAGGCAAACCATTGCCCTGGTAGATGGAGCAAACACAAGCAGGCAGTCAGCACACCAGTAGGTGGAGTACACACATTGGCTATGTGAGTGGAGCAGAGAGTTCCCAGACTTAGTATTAATTTAATAGTAGTTGGGTCTCCCACCAGCTCAAAGACAAACCAATGAAGACTGTCACCATTTGTTTTAGTAACTGAAAATAAATTAAATTTAAGATGGATTTATAAAATAACAACTATAAAATACTGTGGATATTTGGAGCATGTTTATTTACAATCCATAGAGACTGTGCATTTTTTAATCTAGATGGCTGATTAAGCATTTTGGTAGACAGATCGCCAAAGAAACAATTTGTACACTGTAATAATGTTTCAGTTGAGAGAAGTGACAGTTTCAAAAATGCAATGACAGAACATTACCATTCATATAAACATGACCCATACAATATGTCTATGTAGACATTGATGGAAGCTCAAGAGCAAAGTAGAAACAGACTATTGAGGCGTTAGCAATTGGAAAAAAAGACAAGAGCGGTAAAGAGAAAAGTAATTGTGGCCCATTGCAAATGTATGTCTGTACTGAATTCAATATAATAAATTCTAAAACAAAACAAACATGTACTACCTTATATTTAATAATTGTTGTTTGAATTCTGTGGGGGGTATTCAATTGTTAGCGAGTTCGCTAAAATACTCGCGCTCGAAAAATATTACCGGTAATACGGTAATATGCACGTAAATACCGTTAATACGGTAATTTAGTCGCTGGATTTTCAGGGAGCTGCGAGCTGAAATCCAGCGAGATATTACCGTATTAACGGTAATATTTTTAGAGTGCGAGTATTTAGCGGAACTCGCTAACAATTGAATACCCCCCTAAATCTTTTAAAGATGATGTACATATTTTCAGTGGGATAAAGACAGAATTGCTTTCTTAAAACTTGTATGTATGTGTGCCATACTCATAACTCACATGAAACAGTTTCTTGCAGGTTGTATATCCATTCCACAAGGCAAAGTATGTGTATGCCAGTGAGCTCCCTTTTACTCTATCAGGTATATTTACTAAACTGCGGGTTTGAAAAAGTGGAGATGTTGCCTATAGCAACCAATCAGATTCTAGCTGTCATTTTGTAGAATGCACTAAATAAATGAAAGCTAGAATCTGATTGTATGCTATAGGCAATAGGCAACATCTCCACTTTTCCAAACCTGCAGTTTAGTAAATCTAGCCCCGTGGCATTATTGGAATCCAAGATGCCAGGTGAATCATCAGAGGCATCTGTATTTTAACACAGCAATTGTCAGGAATTATGTTATAATTAATAGCATAATCACTTGACAGTCAAATGAGTCTCTCTTATCAGATATACTATAATTTAGTAGTTACAATCATATAGTAACAAGATAATGATCGGACATAGAATAAGATGTGACTATGAATGATTAGTACATTTGACAGTTACAACTTCTTAACAAGAAAAGATAAATATGTAATAAAGATATAACAATAATATTTTAACTGAACTCAAAAACTGCAAGTACAATACAATTTATTTTCTTGTCACGTAAAGCACAGTTTTTTTACTTTTTATAACCCAGAAATTTGACCTTAGGGGTCTATGCTTCATCAGCATGTACTGACCCACATTCATAGCTCCCAAGTTGCCAACTACCTGCAATATGTTCAATAGATTGATGGTTCTTGTTTCTCCTTAGGGTCTGCCAAGCTATTTTTGACTTGATAAAAGTCACAATATAGTTCATTATAGGGAAGGAGGAATGCGTGCAGGGACAGGAGTCTGTGCAACATGGCATGAAGGAAGCCGAGACTAGGAAGTTGTATGACCTAAGATGTCTGCACCTATGCCAGCCATAGCTATAATATGCATTTTAGATAATTGCTTATAATGGTATGATAATGAGCCATTTCTTCATTAACATCAGCTAATGAAATACATAAGACTTTGTGCTCTCAACAGGTGTATTTTCCAAACACTGTTCAATGCAAGATAAAAGTATTTTTTTTTCTGTACTTAAGAGTTATCATACACTGACTGGAGTAAAATTATTTTTTCAGTACCTAATGCTATATCCTACATAGGTGTATCAATCTGTGTACTTTTTACAACACAGTGAATTTAATTGATCCTTTTTTGTCCAGACATGTGGGAAGGCCATGGGGACCTGATTTGAATTTTTCCTTGCAAACTTCTTTATGGGTTAGAGGGAGTCCAGGTGTGTTATAGGTTATGTGCTTATACTGTGGAGGAAAACTCTAGACAGGTCAAGCATGTACATACCCCCCCAAGACTGGCACAGATAAACAGTAAGTTAAAACTTTCCACTTCCGACCAAAATTAATTTTTCATTGAAAAATCATGGCAATAGTTGTCTATTGCTGTGATAAGCGGAGATAGAAAACCAGTCATATTGCTATGTCTTAGTAAATAGGCCTCTGAGAATCTACAGTGATCCTGCAGACACATCTGTATACTACCAGTAACATCTAGGGGTGCTTTGAACCCAAGGTACTAGTATGATATCCTACCCAAAGGTGAGTTTCAGCTTCACTGGATAAAAGGCAGCACAGTGGCTTAGTGGTTAGCACTTCTGCCTCACAGCGCTGGGGTCATGAGTTCAATTCCCGACCATGGCCTTATCTGTGTGGAGTTTGTATGTTCTCCCTGTGTTCGCATTGGGTTTCCTCCAGGTGCTCCGGTTTCCTCCCACACTCCAAAAACATACTAGTAGGTTAATTGTCTGTTATCAAAATTGACCCTAGTCTCTCTCTCTCTCTCTCTCTGTCTGTCTGTGTGTATGTTAGGGAATTTAGACTGTAAGCCCCAATGGGGCAGGGACTGATGTGAATGAGTTCTCTGTACAGCGCTGCGGAATCAGTGGCGCTATATAAATAAATGGTGATGATGATGATGAGGGGTCAGCAGGTCTTTGGCCCCTTTTCAAATTGAGAAAAGCCCCTTTAATTCTCAACTCCTAAAAGCATGATGTCTCCTAGGGTGCAAGGGTATTCAGATACAAAGCTAGGGGAGGCCTCTTTATCCATGGGTTCAAACTGAAGTTGCCCCCAGGAATCTAAACTACATCAGTTCCCCCTTGGAGGGAGTTAAAACTTTTCCAGGAAGTGGGAACCTGATGGCCAAAAACACCTCTTTAGGACAAGGTAGACCCCTAGAGCACTTCACTTTTTGTAGAGCGCTTTGAGCACTTGTCACTGATTTGGCACAATGAGAACCACACCTGAGGCTTGCAAATGAAAAAAAAAATAACCCTTTTAATCATTCCAATTTGAGTAAACATTTACTAGCAGGACCAGATCACATTGATATTAAGTGGAAAATGTGTATTCTTAATATTTTAACTTAATAATTTAATTAAAATTAGACCAAGATGTTAAAACTAGCATAAATGTTAAAATGCTGATCTCTGGGTATATCAATCACATATACGGCATGTATAAATTCCACAAAATATATGATTAGTTCAGCCCCCTAAGTACACTAGTGCTTACATGCAAAACACAAACAAGCTAAACCCAATGACAGGATTGGGTAAATCCACATATTTACTGGCCACAATAAAATAAACATAAAACTGTATGTGAAATGTAGACAGGTATACAGCATCAATGCCCTTAGGATGTGCAATTAAACTAAATAATTAATAAAGTGCAAAAGTTCTAAAGAGTCAATTCACAGATTTATGTAATAAATGATAAGGATATTACATTTCTTCAAAAATCTACTTCTGCAATAGACGATGCTTGCAACATGATGTGGTTAATTTGTTGTCACTAGCAAGAACAGTGGGGAAATCTCCACACTGTCCCAGATTCATATGAAGGTTGTGGTATTTTCTCTTGAAAACTGAGACTACCCGCCATGCCTGGAAAGCCAACAGTGAGACTGAATGTTCACAGCAGCCATAGGTAGTGAATGCAACAGCAGATGTTGAACTAGCACTACTTTCAGGGTATCAGCAGGAGGTGCTGGCTCTCCAATTGTCTTACTTACTTGTCAACAGACAGCAATTACAAAGCCTAGCGGAACAACTAGCATTGGCCAAGGTGACTCAGATTCAGCCTCTTCCTTATTAAAAATTGCACTTGTAAACAAAAACTACAAAAGGAAATCTAACACATAAATGTATTATTAACACTAAAATATTCAATACAATTCTCTAAATACAAATAAATGTAAAACAATATTAATCAATTTATTCTACTTCATCCAATTATTTGACTTCCACAGGTTACTAAACAGAGAAATGACTGATATTGAAGTTGGAATGTGCTTAGCCCAAAAGAGCCAAAATAGATTCAGCACAAGGGTAAAAAATAAGCAGTGAAAGAATTAAGCATTGTAAATACAATAAGATCTGCATAACACAACATCCCCCAAAGTAACATCAAGACTATTCTGGGCTTCTGACAGGATACAACTTATTGTGTTATTTAATTACTTCTGCAGTGCTAATCATACAGTATTATTCATACTCATCTATCTCTAAGACCAATATGTTGGTTGCATAGATCGTGCTTAGGTCTAATAGTCAATTATATTAGCATTTACAAAAGCTGTCATTGATTATAATAAACAAAACAATTTCCAAACCGGAAGTCTGTCTTAGGCTCTGATAATATTTGCAGGCCCTCAGTGGTATATTTACTAAACTCTGGGGTTGAAAACGTTGAGATGTTGCCTATAGCAACCAATCAGATTCTAGCTATTATTTACTTAGTACATGCTACAAAATGACAGCTAGAATCTGAGTTGTTGCTATAGGCAACATCACTTTTTCAAACCCGCAGTTTAGTAAATATACCCGTTGCATTTCTTAACTGTAACCCTAGTTTAATGCTAATATCTTATTAAAAATACAAGGTTATACTTCCCATCAAAATATATTATGATACAATAATAAAATGTACTTAAATATTTATATATTTCTAAATTTATAAGTCTAGAAATATGATTGGCAAACAGGAATCTTTATTATTATTATTATTATTATTATTATTAATATTATTATTAATAATAACATATATATTTATATGTTGCCAGAATATTGCTTAGCACTTTAGAATTGGAAACAACAAATTAATAAAATGAGTCTATTTATGACCCTTCACATTTTCTATACCTTAATTATCACCTCTTATTACCGTGATAAGAAATTAAAATTGATTAGCTGGGATAAACCCTGGCCCGGGGACTAGTCTATAGTACAGGTTCTTATGGTTATGCACAAATTTCTGAGAAGGAGCATGAAGCCTGTCAGAGAGGGATTCAAAGATCCATCTCCTGGGATTTTCACCCCTTTAGAGTAGATCGACTGTTGGATCAAGTTCCAAATTTCGGAGCTTGATAAACAGGCCAAAATCTCAATGGGCACTGGATTTGCAATCAAAGAGGCAGGGACCGTAACAGATATAATAGATATCTGCTGCGATCCACTAAATAAATAGCCTAATAAATTTTAAAAAAACCAAAAAACTGCAGTTTTAGGGGAATTTACAGTGACTAAAACCCTCTTTGGGGAATAATAAATTGCCCCCTGGATAATTACAGGCAGACAGAGAGGCAAGAGGACTCACAAGCTTTCAATCTACTAACCATGCAATTGTCTTCTGTTGTCTTCTGTGGTGATGTTATGTTTTATGATTCACAGAGCATTCACATTTGAATGGTCTTTTAATGAACTTTATTACAAACATAATACTAAGATTCACAATCAATATACAAGTGTTTATTTTGGTTGGTCATTGTATTTATTTTTTGCTTGCTCAGAAAAATACCACTCTGCTCAGTTGATTTCAGGATAGGAACTTATTAAAAAATAATGTGCAGGAATTGACTTGAGATGACACAGCACATTAGTGAGATCTACACAGCCAAGATGATCCCATCAGCCTCTCAGTCCCGAGGCTAAGAGGAGATTCTCTGACTAGGAAGATGTTGTCACTATTCATCAGCAATTTTAGATGAATGCCTTCACAGTAAAATACTGCTCTGTTAGTGCCACTTTCAGACATATGCAGCCTCACTAGAACAATAAGTAGGAATAGGGATTCTTTCAGGCCTAAACAGATCTATCTGTAAGTGGTTGCTCTGTTTCAGCACAATCCCATGTCAACCACTAAAAGCCCAGTGTGCTGCCAGGTATTTTCCTGAAGTTCCTGATGCCACACATGCAATCCATAGCTCTGTATAGCAAGTTTTTAGATGTGATTTCATTTTCAAATTGTCGCCAACTTTAAACAAAGATACAAGGGCCCTATTGATAATTCATATCTCAATACGTAACCTTCATTAACGCAATGCCCACAGTTCTAAATTGGGCAGATTAATAAGCTTACTTTTATATGTATAATGTTACTAAAGCATTAATGAGTGTATCCTCTAGAAAATGGCTATATAAGATGACTTGGATTTTTACAATACACTCTGATGAAGTTACGTAAAGTGATAAAATGCTTTAGAGTATATAGTTACCATTATTTAGAAGGATTTTTCTAAAATTAACACACAGCTGAGAGTGTACACTGTCACCACAACAATAAATTGACAGTTTATATTACATATACAATCATGGAGTGGAACATTTGTATCATAACTGTATTTTTTCCACAAGCCTGCAATGGTGTAAGCGTTTGTATGGCCAGTGGAGCATGGAGCTGCTTAGGGCCCCATTAGGGTGTATTTTGCATATTTAACCCCCAAGAAATTGACTTAAACTCAGTTTTTGAAGTGTGCCGATATACAATTGTATACCATACTGCCACTTCTGCCATCGCTTTTAATTAAGCACCTGATATGCCGCCTGTCGCATCTTTGTAAACTGCGTCCGCTCCTCCCCTCCCTTCCCCAGCAGTGTGCGGCTGCACATTACATAGATGTGGCAGGCTGCACAATCACCATATGTAGCTTTTGATATTTTACAGTTTTTGCAATTCTGCTGCTCCCGTACTTAGCAGCAGAGGAAAATTAAAGTATGCGTTCCACTTGTCACCGAGTAAAGCAGAAGTAGGAAAATAAATGAGGGAGAGATAAAAAAGGTTCAGGAGAATAGGTAAGTGGAACAGGGGAGAAGAAGGTGCAGGGAGATAGGGTAGAGAGACAGGGGAGATAAAGGTGCAGAGAGTCATGTGACAGGGACAAGGGAGAAGATGATAAAGAAAGACAGGGACAGGGGAGAAAGATGGTACAGAAAGACAGGGACAGGGGAGAAGATGGTACAGTGAGACAAGGAGAAGAAGGTGCAGTGAGACATGTGACAGGGACAGGGGAGAAGTTGGTACAGGGAGACATATGAGAGAGACAGGGGAGAGAAACGGGAGAAGAAGGTGCAGGGAGACATATGAGAGAGACAGGGGAGAAGATAATACAGGGAGACAGTGGAGAGAGACAGCGAGAAGAAGGTGCAGGGAGACATATGAGAGGGACGGGGAGAGGATAGTACAGGGGGATGTGTGACAGGGACAGGGGAGAAGAAGGTGCAGGGAGACATATGAGCAGTGGTAGTCAGCATATTGATGCTGACTACCCCGACAAGACTTACTCCGACTTATTCACACCGAAGGGCTCCTTCCCGACCAGGCTCCAGGACGACTGATGTGCCAACCGACTGAAAGCATTTGCGATGAATGAAGAAGCCAGCGCGACTTGATGATGTCACTGTCAACCACAACGCTGTTATCGGTGCTGTTAAGGGGGCAATGTAAGTATGCGGCCATGGACAATGTACAACGCTTTGTAAAGTACATTGTCCATACAAAATAAGAACACAAAATATCCTCCAAGAGCAACTTCTCCCAATCATCCAAGAACAATGCCTTTTCCAGCATGATGGAGTACCTTGCCATAAGGCAAAAGTGATAACTAAGTGGCTCGGGGATCAAAACATCAACATTTTGGGTCCATGGGCAGGAAACTCCCCAGACCTTAATCCAATTGAGAACTTGTGGTCAACGCTCAAGAGGCGGATGGACAAACAAAAACCCACAAATTCTGACAAACTCTAAGCATTGATTATGCAGGAATGGGCGTCCATCAGTCAGTATGTGGCCCAGAAGTTGATAGACAGCATGCCAGGGCAAATTGCAGAGGTCAAAAGGAAGGGTCAACACTGCAAATATTGACTCTTTGCATGAACTTAATGTAATTATCAATAAAAGCCTTTGACACTTATGAAATGCTTGTAATTTTACTTCAGTATACCATAGCAACATCTGACAATAGGTCTAAAAACACTGAAGCAGCAAACTTTGTGAAAACCAATACTTGTGTCATTCTCAAAACTTTTTGCCATGACTGTAGGTACCTATCTGAGGTCACCTTGACATGGTAAATCAATCGCAGTTTTTGTTTTATGTACTAAGAACCTTATGTTTATTCTACAAGTTATATTATAGAGTTTATATTACTGCAGAGTTTAACCTGTATCTGTCTGTAACGATGTATAAATATGTTCTTAATGATTAAAGTGTGCACCTCTACAGCATTGTATCATCTTTTAATATATTTGGAAATTAGGGTGAACACCCCCCTCCCCTTTTGGAATAGTCTTGTCTCACAGATGTGAACGAGCCTCCTAATTTCTCTCTTATTGGTGCTTAGTACTCACAACAACTCTTGTACAGTCACTGGTACCCTACTAAATTGCCACCTTCTTGGATCTCTCCACATCCTCCTATGTCCTTAACACATGAGAGTCTCACTCAGAATCCAGCTGCATCCCTCATGGTGGGGACTATCTGTCACTGTGCACTCCAGTTCACCAACAGATCTGAGCCTTAAACTTTCTCCCTACAAACCATCAGCTATTCTAGTTCCCCAGTGGAGCTATAATTGGACAGTCTCAAGTTCTCCTAAGGAATAGCTTATGGTATAATGCTGCTACTGTTACTAATGCCTCCACTAGTCTAGGCCTTTTTTTTCACAGAGAGAAAACAGCCATTAATTTCCCTCTAAATGGTTAATTTCATTGTTTATGATTAAACTCTTCAAAGACACTGCCGTCAGCTAAATAATCTATATTTGGATATCAATCCATTAACTTTTTCGCACTGGAACAATTTTAATGTGCCACAAATGCTTCTTTCACTTTTAAACAAATCATTATTGTGTATGTCTTAAGAAACATCAAACACATTAAAGATGGTCGGGAAATTAAAAAGATATTATTGCCTATTTGTTGTTTAAAATATTGTTTGGTATAAATTGTATGAAGAAAAGTAAAAACATTTAAAACAAAAAATCTTCACATAGCAATTACAACTATATTTTAATCTTTAATTAATATATCTGTAGTTTGTTTATTACTAACATAATAATGTAATTCAAATGAATATAATAGCACTAAACTAAGTCCTGAATCTAGCAGGCACAGAATGCAAACATCATTCAGTATAACTAACATGATCCTAGATGGTTCATCCAGCGCATATCAAGGCACTCACTAACTCTCTGCTCTTAGAAGAGCTAGGATGGTACCTAGGTTTATGGAAAGGTGGAGAGACCTATAGAAGTGCACAGTGCAAAAATGTAAACAGCACAGTAAGTCCAACCTCCTACCACTTTAGAGTCACCCTTTCATTAAAATACATTTTTCATGTTGTTTCCTAAAGCACTGCCTAATTTATAGCTTAAATTTATCATGAAAACGAGGAACATTGGGTCTTTTTTATACATGTAACACTTTTGTTTATTTGAGGCTATTCCTTACATTGGACAGAGGGCACCTGGAAATGCATTTCTCTGCGAAAGTACCACTGGAAGGCACAAAATGTATCCTATTAAACGCATAGGATAGACCTGATCAACGCCAGCTCACAACTGCTGCACTCTCTTAAGGGAGTAGAAACTAGCTGCCTACACTGTACTTAGCAGGGAATATCCTCTGCTCCACTGCAAACACAGCCATCTTGTTCTGCAAGCCCATGAACTTTGGCATGAATATAGGCTCACCTTTGCAAATAGAGGTGCATAGCACTTACAAAGGGAATGCTCCCTAATGGCGTTTTAGTAAACC
Source organism: Mixophyes fleayi (assembly GCF_038048845.1). Lineage (NCBI taxonomy): Eukaryota > Metazoa > Chordata > Amphibia > Anura > Limnodynastidae > Mixophyes > Mixophyes fleayi. The sequence goes on from NC_134405.1 coordinate 193,444,692, forward strand.
ATGCACTCCAGTGACTACAGGAGGGGGTCACCTGGAGGGCGAGTTAGGTGTTTCTGGTTGCTATGGTGACAACCCATCCCAGTCTGCTAGAGAATGAGAAGGACGGCTGTAAAAAGGGGGGAGGGAGAGAAGGAGGAGAAAGTATGAGATACAGAGGAGACAGTGAGAGAAGAGATGTGATGTGATATAGCTGGGAACATGGGATGTCTTAGGCACCCCCAGCCTTGTCAAGGAGCGCGAGCACGGTGACTGCAGCAGGGGCAAGTAGTGTGCTCCCTGAATAGGGGGAGAGTCCCCAGAGCACAGACCCCTGGAGAGAAAGGGGGATTGCTACAAGTGGCAGCATGGATACACTGCAGATAGAGTGTCCGAGCCTAAGCTGAGAGTATATTGCAGATAGCATGTCAGAGTCTAAGCTGAGAGTACATTGCAGATAGAGTGGCAGAGACTAAGCTGAGAGTTAAACAAAGTGTCAGAGCTACACTGTGATTCCTGCCTGTGTATACTGGAAACAGACAGAGCCTAAACTGTGGGTAGCTGTGGATCTACTGTGACCAGGAGAACCTGGTATGTACAGTGATAACATCAGCAGTGTAAGATGTGGGCTGGAGAGAGTAAGAAGCTGTATACATTTCTTTAGTGCTACAACCATTACGATTATCGTGCTGGAGGAAGAGGAATATAAATAAAGAGTTCAGTTTGTGATAGAGATCGTCTGGTGACCAAATTATTCTGACTTTTATTACACTGCATCACGAAGTGACATCACCTGTGTCTCACTACTTACAAATAGATATTGTAGTAAAATACTGGTGTCACAATCAGCCTCCTGCAGCTCCTGTTTGCCAGGAGCTATATTGGTCTTTCTGGATATATATAGCCTGCAGTAACACCATGCCACCAAAGGGGTCACTGTGGCGCTTGAACTGTTTCCCTTCCTGCTGAGCTAAGCTTGTTTTCTCAGCATGATTTACACCTGCCACTATTCCTTAAAAGACAGCCTCGCCCAGCAGTCTGGGCCAGATCATCAGGTCACTCTACCTGATAGGAAGCAATCCTTTGACTCCTGTTCCTGGTTATTCTTACTTGTGTACCTGACTTGTGATTTTGCTGTTCATTCCAGTGCCGCAGACACAGCTCATCATCCATCCTGTTCTTGAGTTATACACCTGTGTGAATCTATGTGCTTCTACTCTCTGCAGCTCATTGCTTCTCAGTGTACCTGTTCAGCTTACTTCCACTTTTACCTGCTGTCTGCTCTCAAGTGTTTCAGCATTATCAGACTACTCATCTCACCACCTTTCCAGAGTTATCCAACCTTGCAACCCGCAGGCTACTCATCTCACCACCTTTCCAGAGTTATCCAACCTTGCAACCTGCAGGCTACTCATCTCACCACCTTTCCAAAGGTATCTAACGCTGTAATCCGCAGATTACTCATCTCACCATCTTTCCAGAGGTATCCAACCCTGCAACCCGCAGGCTACTCATCTCACCACCTCTCCAGAGGTGTCCAATCCTGTAATCCGCAGGCTAATCATCTCACCACCTTTCCAGAGGTATCCAAACCTGCAATCCACAGGCTACTCCTCTCACACCTCCTCCAGAGGTATCCAACCCTGCAATCTGCAAGCTACATATCTCACCACCTCCTCCAGAGATATTTAACCCTGCAATCCGCAGGCTACTCATCTCACCCCCTTTCCAGAGGTATCAAACCCTACAATCCGCAGGCTACTCATGTCGCCACCATTCCAGAGGTATCCAACCCTGCAATCCACAGGCTACTCATCTCACCACCTTATGCAACCCTGCAATCCGCAGGCTACTCATCTCACCACCTTTCCAGAGGTATCTGACCCTGCAATACGCATGCTACACATCTCGACACCTTTCCAGAGGTATCTGACCCTGCAATTTGCAGGCTACCCATCTCTCCACCTTTCCAGAGGTATCTAACCCTGCAATCTGCAGTCTACTTATCTCTCCTCCTCTACCAGATGTATCCACCCTGCAACCTGCTTGCTACTGCATCGCACCATCACTTTACAGCAGGGCCGGACTGGCCGTCTGGCAGTTCTGGCATTTGCCAGATGGGCCGAATGCCAGATGGGCCGGTCCCAGTGGCGCACGCAGGGGGGGTTTCTGAGTCTCTAGAACCCCCCCCTGCGCTAACTAAGTGGCCACTGTCCTATACAGCAGCCGCGGCGCTGTCAAAGAAGCATCCGCGGCGGTGCTGTATTGTATACAGCACCGCCGCAGACGCTTCTTAGGCAGCGCCGCGGCTGCTGTATAGGACAGCGCTGGCGAAACGGAGCTGCTGCGCATGCGCAGGCGCATGCACAGCAGCTCTCTCTCGTTTGTTTTTTTGGGTTGGCGGGGAGAAACCCCCCCCTCCGACAATCCTCCGTGAGCCCCTGGATCTGGCCACCCGCATCTCTTCCTGGTCTGAGCACCGCCCATCAAGCAGAGCGGAGCTTGATGGGCATTTTCATCGGCGCGCGGTAGCACAATGACGTCATGACGTTATGACGTTGCGCGTGACAACACTCGCAACCGCGTAGTGGTTTGGAGGAGCTGGTGCAAAAGCGCATGGAGCTGTGGTCTGTCAGTGACGAGAAAAACAAACAACAGGCAGCCAGCAAGCAGGTAATTCAATGGTACCATGATATGTCATACAAAGGGGGCGTCTGGCTGATTAAAAATAATTACAGTGCATTTCTTTTTATTTATTATAGTCTGTATCTGTGAAATGCTTTTTCCACCATATTATTACAAGGATTGGATTATATAGTAAACTGGATTTTTTAAGTGTGGACATATTAACTCTTACACTGCCTACCATGCACATACTATTTGGTGGGAGAGCAGCTGTAACACTCCAGAAGTTATTATTTTAAGGTAATTTTATGCTTTATGTGTATGTCTTTTTAATATCTCAAAATGGAAGTTTTTTTTTATGGCAGATGAATATGGTGTTTTATGTTTATACTATATTTTTATTATTGTTTATAAATAATTTCAAATAATTTTTAATGGTCTTTTTGGTCAGTGTTGTATTTCTTTTAGTTTTTTGGTTTGTGCTAGGCAACTTGACAAGGTACTATTTTACAGCTGCAACTCATATATATATATATATATTTTATTATGCTTGTTTGTTTTAGTTTGGAGATAAGCCCCGCTAGAGTATTCTGTCCTTTTCTTTCTTATTAAATTGCAAAGTGAGAAACGTGAGAAAATGCAGTTTTAAGTCATTACAAAGGGTGTTTTTTTCATTGATGTCATTCCTTTGGGAAATATAGGTACAGTAGTTAAAAGCCCGTTACCATGACGGTAAAAAATAATATAAAGATAATATAACCGGGGCAGACCTGATTGCACCGAATTTGACTTTACCCTCGTGGCAGCATTGAATGACTAGTTTGTCAGATGGCTGCTCAGCCACAAAATGCTTAGCGTGACAAAATTCACAAATACTGTTCATGTGACCACAGTTATAAGCAATAATATTTGTTTAATTAAAGTTACCGACATCAAAAATGGCGTGGCATCTTGTTCACCTACTTTGTAGGCGTTGACGTGATATTATCTCTGTCCTGTTCCCTCTTTGACTGTTTTCTCTGTTACGGCAATTTGCTGAGGAGTCAGATTTGAATGGCAATGACGAACACGCGTTGTCTTTGGTCTTTAGTCATAGTTTGTCTACAGGTTTTATCCTGCTCCATCCCTCACCTTCATCACAAAAGAGTCATTTATAAACGTTTTACCTATTTTTTTTTGTGTGTGTACATAAAGGTGAGGGGCAGTGTTACATATATATATATATATATATCTATATCTATATATATATATATATCTATATATATATGTATATGTATGTATGTATATTTTTAATATAGAACAGTACTTGGTATAGCATTAATTATGTGTTTAGAGAGTGCAGAGTATCCCTGTTTTCTTGTCTATACAATGTGGGCAACCCCCTCTTGCACCCCAGTCTGTACATGGTGAGTGCAGAGGACCTATGTCTGTTTTTGTTTATATATATATATATATATATATATATATATAATAAATTTATTTTACAACATTATAGTCTTGTGCATTTTCACGGTGCTCCAGATGCAGGGTTCTCTTACCTCTCTGTCAGTCTGTATTACCCAGTATTGTCTTATCAATGTTTGTTTCCAATTGTAAAGCGCTACGGAATTTGCTGGCGATATATAAATAAATGTTGATGATGATGATTTGCACAGCAAGGGAATTGATCAGGGTGGGCAGAAGACAAAGTGTGATACAAGTTTGTGCTGATGCTTCATGTTGGACTGCACCAGCAATGCCACTTCAGCATGCAACAATATTGTGCATGGAGCCGACAGCAGGTGGGCCTGTGTGTTTTAAATGCCAGGGCTGATTTTTAGTCCCAGTCCGGCCCTGCTTTACAGTATTGCCTATTCCGCTGTTAAGATCTGTGGTTATATTACTGGCTTAACAGTTATTGCATCCTGAACCTGTATTACATGTGTTCTAATAAAACCACTTCGTTCACCTACTTTCGCTTCGAGGTCTTACCTTAGAACCCCTGACAACTGGCATATGTAATGACCCCCTGGTCATTACACATGCCAGGACTGAGTAACATTCAATAAACTCACATCCCAAAAACTTGAAAAAAACAAAAAAAAATTTTGTAAACTTTATTTTGGAATTCATTAAATAATTTGCCCAACTCACTTATGTGATCTTTGCCCAGAATTTACTTATAGCTTAATGGACAATTCTACTCTAAAGAACGCACTTTTAAAAATGAATTATCCACCCCTTATACTTGAACAGTGAGTGTTCTGCTCCTAGGGACTCATTCCTATGTCTTGGAGCACCCACAATTAAATTTCCAGTGCCAGTAGTTCCAGTGCTGTGAGGAAATGAAGACTCTGCTCTGCTAAGTATTACAAGCTTTGCTCATAATCATAGGTCGCCCGAAGGCCATGTTATCTCCCCACCTCCCCATGATGTTGTCAGTAGGAGTCAAAGGTCAGGCACAGTTTCCCCCTCTCCATATGGATGAGCTGCAGTGTGAGCCTTCATTTTCTCACCCTCAATTCATACACTATATCCCTTGTTAATTCAATTTTCTTCATAAACCAACAATTTCGACAATACTGATTTCTTTTTTTTAACCTCATTAAACTTGTTATTATACACTTCAGCATCTCCATCCAAAAAAAATGAAAGAATTGATGTCTCACATCTCTGCAGATTGTGCTAACTGGGAGAGTGGGTGAATAATATTGTAAAAGAATATTTGTTAGTTGCACATGTACATTTTTGCCAGGACTGAACACACATTATATTTAATATACTGGTGAGAACAGTAGCAATCAAAGCAGCTTTACTTGCTGCTAAATTGTGGGGGAGATGTGTTTCCTGGAATAGAACAGTTCTACCTACCACTGCTAGGATTTTCCAATACTTGATGCATTAGCGTATAGGAAAAAAAAATATTTTTGCCTTCATATAACCTGACTTGATTTAACTAACTATAGTCTTAAATTTTCTTTCTGCGTATCTTGATTTATTCTTGTGGCATGTTTTTCATATTCTTAAATGAAACCTACGACAAGATACTTATTGGTTTGCACTGCTTGTGGCATTAATAATTAAAAGAATGTTTTGAAAACTTAATTCTGGTGATCCTGAATGAATTATTCTAGTCAATACAGTTAATTATTGAATAATAAACAGCAGTCTAAACATAAATCAGTATTATAATATCACATTCAGTCAGCGCCGGTGCTAGGGTCCTTGGCGCCCTAGGCACAGTGTGAAAATCGCCGCCCCCCCCTTTAAAAATTGCCGCCCCTCCCTTTAAAAATCGCCGCCCCCCCCTTTAAAAATCGCCACTGCGCTTCCCTCCCCTCAGCTACCCTCCCCACCCCTCCCCATGTCTTTCTTTAACTTACCTGCATGAAGCTGCTCCTCTCTGCTCTGTCTTCACCCCTCCACTCACAGACACTGTCGGGCCGTGATGATGACATCATCACGGCCTGTCACTGTCAGTGAGCGGAGGGGAGAAGACAGAGCAGAGAGGAGCAGCTTCATGCAGGTAAGATTCAATAGCCCCTTCCCTCCTCTCCTCCCCGTGGATTTCCGTTTTTTTTTAATTTCGAGACGCCCTGCAGAGCCCGGCGCCCTAGGCAATTGCCTAACCTTGCCTAATGGGAGCGCCGGGCCTGCATTCAGTTTAAAGTCAAAGATAACCTTAGGAATTTTCAGGAAAAATGTTCACTCACTGTGAATGAAACACAATGAGGGTTTATACTGGGATTGCAATGTTGCTGAAGACGCTGTGAAAGAAAATTTACAAATTTCATATAAATAATTAAGAGGGTGAGATCAAACATATCAAACATACTAGAGAGTTGCTATAATGGGACATGATAATGATGTAATCAAAAACCTGTATTCTGCTCTAAAATACAGTGGGTGGGACAATAACTGAAAGAGCTGCAATTTAAATACCATTTTCCAGAAGTTCCTCCGTCTTCTAGAGAGGAGTATTTAGGGAAGGGGGTGCAACCACTCCAGGGCCCGAAGGGAAGGGTTGTCTGGAAATGCCAAGTTACCCTCTTAATTTCCCTGCTTTGCTCTCAGAAGAGCAGAGTGGGATCCTCTTCTGAGCACACACTGGCTCAGCACATGCATTTTGAAAGTAGACACTGCTTAGAGTCATAAATATGGGCTGAGGCACAATTTTAAAAGAGAACACTGCTGAGATGAATAAATGTGCGCTGAGACACCAACATGCAAAGATCGCAGGTTTAGGACATTAATGTTGCTTGCATTAGTGCATTGCATCACTCTCACAGTTTTATGATACATTTTTAGAAATCCAATTCTTTTAGATAGATTGTAATGATACCAGGCTTAATGTATTGCTCTGTGCAGGGCCGCTGCTAGCCTGTCTGGCGTCCCCCTGCAAAAAAATAAATTGCGCCCTCCTCTTGTATAAATTATTTTTTAATTCAATAATGCTTTGCTTCTTTTAATACAAATAATATAATAAACCGTAATAAAGAGAGTAATACATGAAACAGCAAACATTTATTGATATATGAATAATATAAGTGAAGAATATGTATTGTTTGTAATACAATTTTACATTTACATTTACATTAATATAATTTCTCCAGAGACTCATAAGATCATAGAAATTGTAGAAGTGGATAAGAAGTTATTGTCACTTGCTTTTTAGGTGTCCTGGATGCAAGTCTCAACCCCTCTCCCTCTCCAATGGTTCCAAACTTTTTCGGTCTGAGGAACCCTTATAGTTTCAGTAATTTTCTCAAGGTACCCCTAGGCCAAAATAAAGGCATAAAAGGTTAAATAGAGGGGACAGTCTCCTCCTTCATCACACTCTTCTCCTTCATAAACATATGCCCCCTCCTTCAGTACACTGTGCCCCTTTATCACCACACTGTGCTCTCTTCATCATCACACTGCACACATCATGCTGTTTTTATGCCTTTTATATCTCCCCACATTCACACTGCACATCATGTTGTTTTCATGACTTTTATGAGCCCCTTTCTCATTCTTTATCCCCCTTGCCTTTCTTGTCTCCCCTTTCTTTTCAAGCTGTGCCCCTTTTTCATTCTTTTGCTCCCCCTTGCCTTTTTTTTTTATCTCCCCTTTCTTTCAAACCGTGGCCCTTTTTCATTATTTTCTCCCCCTTGCCTTTTCACGCTGTGCCCCTTTACTTATTTTTTCCCCCTTGCCTTTCATGTTGTGCCCCTTTACTTATTTTTTCCCCCCTTGCCTTTTCATGCTGTGCTGTTTTTCATTTTTTTTCTCACCATTGCTTTTTTTTTCCATTTTCTTTAAAGCTGCGCCCCTTTCTCATTATTTTTCTCTGACTTACCTTTCTATTGCCTCCTTTGTTTTCTTTTGTCTTCTTTTCTTAAAGTTCTCTTCTTTTTCAGTCTTCTGTCGGTGGCACTCTTCTTCATCCGCTCCTCACTGCTCCGTCTGTAATGGATGTCGGGCGCTACATGCGTGATGATGTCACGCCCGACATTCATTGCAAATCAACTATGTCTCTCCAATAATAGGATTAGTGCCTAAGTCATACAGAAATTTACAATAATTTATTACATTAATGAAAAATAAAATCCATAATTTTAGATAGCAACTTCAATTGGAAGGCAGAACAATAAAACTATTATTGCACATTCCCTAATAAATTACATAATTTAAAACCATATCTATAAATTAAAGATGAAATCAATGCAAGTTGAAGTAAACACAAACAAAAAGTTAAATAAAGAATATGAAAACCTACATTATTGAGCAGCAATAGTCCATGTAAGATGATTGACAATTATCTAAAATGATAGAAAGAAGACCATAGTATTAAAAACGCCAACTGATCAATCCAAATCACAGCTTAAAATATAGCGGCAAAGAATCTGTTAATGGATCAACGGTTATTAGAATAAACGGTAAAAGAAAAACACAGATTCAAATGTCGATGTACAACATACAACATACATTAATTCAAGTACACAACTTAAATTATAGCAGCACATAATCTGTTTGTTGAGCAGCAATGGTGTCCACAGATAAAATATCCTAGGCTTTGAAGGGGATAGCAGCAGTAAATGATGGTCAGTGTAAAATATGATTAAGGCAAGTATAATCCCCAACTGACAAGAGCTTTGACCAGTTTGGTCATTATGCCATCATTGCTCCACTGGTACTTGGAGACTGCTGTTGATATCCGATGGAGCAGTTGTTGCTGTAAGACGTAATTGAATAGTAACTCTTATTTTCAGCAACACATAGTCAAAGTACAAGTATTTCTTTTATAGACATCTGAATTATCATGTATGCTATGTGGTGTTACCCCAAACAAAGTACAAGTGCAATACCTTTTGATAAATAACTTCATATGTTTACTGTAATTAAACAACATTTATTTGATTTTTCCTATGACATTAAAGTACTTTCTGTTTGTGACTAACTGTAACTGTTATTTCCTGCGTTTATAACCATTTGATATAGTAGTAATGATGGGTATTAATAATAGTAGTAGTAATGATGGGTAGCAATAATTTAATAGTGGGTGGGAAATTTTAATTTATTGGTGGGGTGCAATTTATTTCATGGTGAGGACTATTTAATTTGATAGTATTGTCATTTAATAGTATTGTCATAGTAATGATTATTAATTTAAGGTGATATGATGTCATTATTTAACTAATGCTAGGGTGGTTTTTAATTTAATGTGGGACTAAGTTGAGGGAGAAGGAGTGCTATTTATTAATTGTGAATAATAATTATTTAATATTGGGGCAATTTGGGGGGAAATAGGTTTAATTATTAAATGGGAATATTAAATATTTAATATTGGGTCTGTTTGGAGGGGAATAGGTCTATTTATTAAATGTGAATGCTATTAATTCAATGTTGAGGACGGTAGGGAGGAAATTGGTCTATTTATTAAATATAAATAATGTTAATTTAATGCTAATTTAATGTTGAGCTGGTTTCAGGAAGGAAAGTCTAATTATTAAATGTTGGTGCTATTGATTTAACTTCTGGGGTGGTTAGGCTCACTCACTGCTAGACTTTCCATATTTTATGTATCTCTCTTGTTACCAAACAGGGCCTCCAACATTTCAGGATCCAGACAAGCAGCAACTGAGCATAAGAGACCAACAGTTGCAAGTAGTGAAAACTACAAGAACAGGTAGAAGAGCGCAGCACTGTCTGCCAACTGTTCTGATTCCTTTGGGGCAGTCCCAATTATATGTGACTGTGGGATATATATTCCACATAAGCAAAGTGCACCAAATCAACTGTAGGTTGGGTCAACAAAAAATTAGGGGGGAATGTGGCTATTCATACCAACACTGGTGGTAGGTGAGGCTAATGCAACACACAATGGTAGGCGGAGTCATATCAATGAAAAGCAGAACTATAAAAAAAACTACAAAAAAAGGCTATAAAGGTAAAGTATTTAATGAATGTAAAGAACTAACAACTGGGCTGTGGCTCCAGTTTGTAAACAAAAAGACATTTGATCTTCTGCACATACCAAATATGTTATTAATGCTATTCTAGCTACTTCATGTTAGTTCCACATATTGCAATACATGTTAAACTGACCAACTCACACCAAGTCTGGTCATTCCTACAATAAAAATAAACATGAAACCCACCAAAATTTGAACATGATCACTGCTATTCTTTAGGGCTTTAGGGCAGCATGGTGGCTAAGTGGTTAGCACTTCTGCCTTACAGCACTGGGGTCATGAGTTTAATTTGCGACCATAGCCTTATCTGTGTGGAGTTTATATGTTCTTCCCGTGTTTGCGTGGGTTTCCTCCGGGTGCTCCGGTTTCCTCCCACACTCCAAAAACATATTGGTAGGTTAATTGGCTGCTAACAAATTGACCAGTGTGTGTGTGTGTGTTAGGCAATTTAGACTGTAAGCCCCAATGGGGCAGGGACTGATGTGAGTGAGTTCTCTGTACAGCGCTGCGGAATTAGTGGCGCTATATAAATAAATGGTGATGATGATGATATGCTTTGTAACTGGGTTGAGTTTTACCTGCACACGGCTTTTAAAGATAAGCACTCACCAAGCATTAGCATCTACTGGACACCTAGGGAATCACCTGACATAAGTTGAATAGGGACCTAACAAACATGTAGGTAAAGCATTGCACTGTGACTGCTGTACAAAAAGAAAGAGATTTCTAGAGACCTATATACAGTGCAGGAAGCATCCTTGGGACTGTCGCACAATGCAGAGGACATCCCTGTGACAGTCACCCAATACAGAGAGCATCCTTGTGACAGCCACCCAATAGAAAGAGCATTCTTGTGACAGCCATACAATACAGAGAGCATCATTGTAACCGCCACCCAATACAGAGAGCATCCTTGTGACAGCCATCCAATAGAAAGAGCATCCTTGTGACCACTACCTAACACAGAGAGCATCCTTGTGACCGCTACTCAATGCAGAGCATTCTTGTGACAGCCACCCAATAGAAAGAGCATCCTTGTGACAGCCATACAATACAGAGAGCATCATTGTAACCGCCACCCAATACAGAGAGCATCCTTGTGACAGCCATCCAATAGAAAGAGCATCCTTGTAACCGCTACCTAACACAGAGAGCATCCTTGTGACCGTTACCCAATGCAGAGCATTCTTGTGACAGCCACCCAATAGAAAGAGCATCCTTGTGACAGCCACCCAATAAAGAGAGCATTCTTGTGACTGCCATCCGATACAGAGAATAAAATGTATGGAATATGTTGGCGCTATATAAATAAATGATGATGATGATGATTATAATATATGGAAATCATATTGCTTTTACCTGCATAATTTATTTCTACAGTTTGTGGTTTGTTCACACAGATGTATTTTGGTCATTTTCATACCTCCTAACATTTCAAATGGCCAAAGAGGAATTTCTTCAAGCGTTCAAACATCTGAGCATACTTCAAAATAAAAATTGTCAGGAAAGACAGTTAACTGTCAGTGGCACCCACGTATGAACTAAATAGAAAAGATGGAGAATTTTGTTGTGAGAAAAACCACTGATCCTTATGCTAATACACACAAGCCATTTACACATGCATATTAGCAAAACAGATAAACTAAAATGGACAAAACTGGCATATATCCATGTTGTTTCTTTTCTGTTTGCTGTCTGTTTTCCTCCTAGATATGTGAACACCATATCCGTTTATTAGTATAAGTACAGTGAATCCTTACAGCAAAATTGTCCTTTCAGACTCCATGTGTGTTCTGCAAAAAGGGGGATTCCCCAACCACACTGAGTGTCCAACATCCTGGAAATTTATTTTAAATTGAATCTGTCCACATAGTATATTTGCGAATACATTTTGTGAGAAGTTCAATCATGTATATTTAGTTGTTCATGCACAAGAAAAGGAGAAACAGGAGTATATTTTTGTGGGACACTCTGGGATGTGTAATACTATAAAATAAATTTCTTTATTATGAACTCATTTAAAATTATGTATCCTCCCTGAATGCAGGGAAAATGTTTATAATAAAATTGCAGTATTAACTGCAAAGCCTGTATTGGTTGTATTAATCTTAAATATTCTTAATAAAGAGTCCAATAGTCATATCTTAGCTTCAATGCTCCATAAGGTATTATAATAACTTGTGAAGCCTTGAAGCTAAAATATAAGTATTGGACTCCTTATTAAGAATATTTAAGATTAATACAGGCATTGCAGTTAATGCTGCAATTATATTTTAATCAACTCATTAATGGCAGACCCCTGTTTTTCCTACCAGTCTTGCACACTGCACTGAGATTTGTGGATCCAGATTCCCTGTGGCACAGAAGATATCTGTCTGGGTGTCACAGTCACAGCCTCTGTAGACCCACCACAACTACAAGCAGCCTCGAGATTGGCTGCAGAGACCTTCACAGCCGGGGCTGACCCCTTCATATTCGGCTGTTCCGGCATAGACCAAAATTAAAACACTAGATATTGTAAGCCCGCTCCCCGCTGGTTGTAATTAAAGAAAAAAAATCTCTAAAAACGTAATAGAAAAAAAAAATAATTAAACATAAATACATCCAGCGGCCTCTGGTTACACTGGCCTACTGGGAAAGTTCACAGTAAGGCCTTTCACCAATCCACCCCTGGGGACAGTCATATAATCATCACAATCAGGACAGTTGGCTACCATTGCCCGTGTATTTAAAGTAGAGATGTTCACTTACTCCCGTGTTCTGGTTTTGGTTTTAGTTTTGGATCTGGATTAACTTTGTGTTTTGGTTTTGAATTTGGCAAAACCGCCCATGCGTGTTTTCGTTTTGGATACCAATTTTTTTGTTGTTGCTTAAATCACATATTTTTGCTTTTTCCCCCCCTACATTATTATTAACCTCAATAACACTAATTTCAAGTCATTTGCAGTCAATTTTGACCATCTCACAGGTCACAATATTATTTTCATACACTTTCAAACAAAGACTGCAGATTTAGAAGACCAAGCCTGCCAGACCTATTATTTGTATTTCAGCAATGGCAATTAGCAATGGAGTAATGGAGCTTTCCTCTTTGTGTGTTACCTATATAACACAGTACAATGTGACTGCAGATTTAGAAGACCAAGCCTGCCAGACCTATTATTTCTATTTCAGCAAAGACAATTAGCAATGGAGCAAACTAACTCTCCTGAATGTCACTGGAAGCTATGAAGAACACTGCTACCCCTCCTCTTTCTTTTCTACCTATGACGCAGCACAACTGCACTAGAGACTGCCCAAGAACTGTGCTACCCCTTCTGTGTCCCTCTGTGAAATGGCGCTGGATCGCCATGGAGGGCGGTACTTATAGGATCCAAAGTTTGCGAGATCCGATGACGTAACGATGACATTTTGCTTCATTTTCAATACCGAGGGCACGCGAAAGGGCTCAGTAATCGGATCTGCTAAGTTTGGGTGTGTTCAGTTCTCGGGGAACTGAACCTGAGCATCTCTAATTTAAAGGGGATGGGAAAAGATGGAGAGCAGTCTAGCAATGTCACAAGTGATAGCCATGCCCCTTTCATACACTCTCTGAATGGAAACCCCCCTCTAGGAATCCTGCGTTTGCCACGGACCAGAGGGCTAGAAAAAGTATCTGTTTTTATAGTCCACACTTTGTGAGAAACGAGGTGCAAACTAATTGAGGTGATATTAATACATCATTTTATCACAAAGATTATTAATCATAATTACATCACATATATTACAATTGGGATATAACAGACTAGGAAGACCTTATTAGCACATGTGCAATAGAGAAGTTGTATGATCATTAGACTTTTATTGTACAATCATAATACTTACACTTCAATCAGCTTTAAACCAATATGTTTGGATGAACATTTTTCCCCATAGAGATTATCGTTCAATTTAGCAACATGCTAACATATAATTCATTATACTGAATGGATTGCCATTTGAATTAACGATTCAATATACAATTGTCAGAGGGAAATCACCAATGGAACACAACTAAGCAGTACTTGGATTGACTTTGCATCTAACACATGGAAGAGCATAGAACACACAAATATTCAGGCTGTACATGGCCTCTGAAGCCATATCAGATTGACAGTGACCAATGGCAAATGTATGCTTGTTGTAGGTATATACACTGGAGTAAAGGCAAATAATTGCAAAAATTGTCCAGAGTTCAGCTTTTGTAAGCGTTTGATAATAATGATATACAATAATTTGTTCTGGCAAGAAATATAAGCTATCAAAATCATCAGTTTGATATCTGCTGAACGAGGCAGTAGTGCCTTTCTGACTAATCATATTTCTCTGTACCATGAAATTTAAAGCCAAATAAACATATAAGAAAGAAAGCAATTTTGCACAAAGACATTTCCTCTGCTTAAATATTAAAGCAGTAAAAATAACCATTAAAGGTTAATGCATCTTATGTAATTCACAAAAATGCTGCTTTTGTTTTGATGACTCAAGCATGACTTAAACAATACATTAAAATTAATAAAACATACCAGAAAATAAAACAGAACTCCATTAAACTATAACAGGGCTGTAACTGACTTTCCTGGGTATGTATAATATTTCCACTCTGGTATACCTGTATCTATAATATAAATGTCTAGTGGCGTGTGTTAGTCTGTCTGTGTGTGTGTGTGGAAAAAATAAAACCAAGCTGCAGTGCCACCTGCTGGGCGGAGTTATACACTGACCTGCTAAATTCTTAGTGTGTGTGTAAAAAAAAAATCAGAAAGGGCTGAAATTTGGTATACTAAGATGTTTTTAATTTGTTAATTTAATTTGTTAATTGTTAAAAGTGTTTATAAAGATTTAAAAAAAATATATATATATTTCTTGAAGGAGAAGTGACAGTTGGGAGTGGTTGGTGGTTGCCGGGGGTGACAGTGGGGAGTGGTTGGTGGTTGAGGCCTGGGCTATGGTCCAAATGCATGACAAGAACCTTTTTAGCACCTTAAGTAGCTTGATTTAACTAGAATGCATGAGTATCATGCACGGGTTAACTTGTATATGTATATGTGTATATATAATTTTCTTGATTTGGTGCCATACTGTGTAATGAGCACCTTGCAATATTGGAAAAAAAAAACATATAGGAAACAGCAAGTGCAATAAGAGGAAAATGTAGTTGTTGTATAGCCACTTACTGGATATGCTATAATAACAGAGAGGACATTTAGCACCCAGATATTGAGCTTAGAAAGTAGGTTTAAGAGGTATAGATTAACAATATTTAATGCTTGCTAGGAGAGGAAGTCCTTAATGTTACTTCCATTAAGCTTATAGTAATTACTAATGAGTCTAATGCTTACCTAAGGAGTGGACAATACAGGAGCTGATTGTTGCCAAAGAAGTAATTTTGATTTAAGGAACTGACATAATTACCTTTGTTTAACCCCTTAATAACATAAGCATTTTATACTTTAAGGTATTGTTGCTATTTGTAAGTTTGACCAAAAATAACCCTTTAACCATTTTCTACATCAAAGTCAAATTTACATTGCTATTTTTAGACAGACAAACTTTCTTTTGGAAGTATATAGGAATACATAATATTTTCATTTCTTATCATAATACATGGAAAATTTAGCAACACATAAAAATAATGATCTTTTAAATTATCATCCTGTCTTATTAAAAAGATAGAGGAACTACATAAATGATGCAGACAGCAATTCTTTTAGGAAATTGATGTAAAATTTGTTACTTAAAATTGCGTTATCTCCAAGTCTGGAGAAAATATCACATATCAATGATGTTAAACTATCTGATGTAATATCAGACTTTTCGGTGCCAGTCAGGAAGGGACTGGTTAAATCCCCGCCAACATGTGTGTCAAAAACTGTATCAAAGGAGCCCTTTTTGACCATGTAATGTATTATTCCATCTGTACCTTCTTAGATCACTAGTACCATAAACTAGTGTGTAACTGTCCTTATTAGGACATTTGAGTAATAAAACATCACTGCTTCAAGATCCTGCTTCAATGCCTACTTACCTGCGGCAATTCCTGTGACCTACATATTAGACCAATCTAATCCGTTATCTGCCTGTTCTAAGGTTGGACCCCAGCATCCAGTACCAACGCTTTGCCCTCTACCCTGAAGCTCTTGCTAGTGTAATAGTCTGGTTGAACCATCCACAGCAACCCTGATCTGAAGGCAAGAGGTCAGGTGTACCAGCCCAGATACCCAGCAAGGGGGTACCCTAGCAGTGAGAGTGACCCAGATGGAAGTGGTCCTGGATGTCGGTGAAGAGGCCTAGTGGTAGCAATAGCAAGCCCCTCCTACTGCGGTTAGTGGAGCACAATTTGGGATAAAGAAAGGGGACAGTGGCAAGGTAAGCCCAGCTGGTCCTCAGCAACAATGGACAGGGTGGCAGAGGAAGTCCATCCTGTCACATGCAGCAAATGGTAGGAGAAGTGAATCACTAATGATTATATTAAAGAGAAAACTATTAGGACTCTCTGAGCTTATGGTGTAATAAATAAACAATCCTCACACTCTAACACTCCAATATCTCTAGCTAACGTGACATACAGCAGTGCGGCCTGTCTTTCAGTGGTGTACTTGGTTGGACTAGGCTTTTACACTTGCATAGAATATGACAATCGGATATATATGGGTGAATTATGATTATATAATCCTAAATAATGTCTCTAAACTAATCGCCAATCTTTTATCTTTATTTACCAGATATAAATGTTAGTTAATGAATTTAACTTTATCTAATCTCATACTGTTATTAATTCTTCTGTGAAAAAGTTATGGGTGGCTTTCTTATGAGACAAAGGGCCCTTTATGTGTCCCGTGAAACATATAATGAGATAAAGGGGTGGAGAGGGTGCAATGCTTAAATTCTGCATCAGTTCAAAGCTGACAGAGATCAGGTCTCGTCCGATACTATTAATGAGACAAAGTAGTTATAGTACATAATGCACTATGTATAAAAAAGTAATTCACAGTTTGCCAGTGAATCGTTATTTTATAGCGGATGGGGGCCATTTTTTTCCCATTCGAGCTCTGATCAAGTTTGATAAAGAGATAAGATTTTACTTTCCACTTGGACTATAACCAGGAAAATATATACTTTTATATTTAATATTGGTAAAGAAGATTCAGTGGGTCCTTTATTTCATTAAACTTTTCTTTTACATAATTATATGTCTTTTTTTTGCTTTTGTAGTCTGGGGCAGTGGTCTTAAGATAGAGCATGCGGTTTTTTGCTCTACTCTCCTAATGGAGGCACCTGCCACTCACTAAGCAGCTTGGGTGCTGGTTTTCACTTTAGCACTGGGGCTGGTAGAAGATTTAGTAGCGTATGCTGCCATTTGGTGTTTTAATAACATAGGCTACTGTAGAAAGCTGCTGTAGTGTTAGAAGAGACTGGTGCTCTTCCTCCTCCAGGATAGCTCCTGTGGTTACATTATTGTCATAATACCAGAGTTCCTGCTAATCCCAAGAGTAATGGTGATGTATATAATGGATGTAATATCTCTTTTGTCTTTCTAATCATGAAGGCTCAGCCAGGGTCACTGAACTACAAAATTGTGGTTGATGACTTTCATTGAGAACAGTAGCCTTGTTCTTTACTAGAGAAGTAGAGTTTATGGTGATTCCACTGTTGATAAACCAATAGTAAAAAGGTTATATCGACGCAATATGAAATAGTATCTTGTACCATTCACATTCATGTACAGTCAGGTCCATAAGTATTGGGACATCGACACAATTCTCATATTTTGGGCTCTATACACCACCACAATGGATTTGAAATGAAACAAACAAGATGTGCTTTAACTGCAGAGTTTCAGCTTTAATTTGAGGGAATTTACATCCAATTTAGGTGAATGGTGTAGGAATTACAATGGTTTCTATATGTGCCTCCCACTTTTTAAGGGACCAAAAGTAATGGGACAATCAACTCCAAAGCTATTTCATGGACATGTGTGGGCTATTCCCTGTTTATTTCATCATCAATTAAGCAGGTAAAAGGTCTGGAGTTGATTCTAGGTGTGACATTTGCATTTGGAATCCGTTGCTATGAGATCCAAAGAACTGTCACTATCAGTGAAGCAAGCCATCATTAGGCTGAAAAATCAAAACAAACCCATCAAAAAGATAGCAAAAACATTAGGTGTGGCCAAATCAACTGTTTGGAACATTCTTAAAAAGAAAGAACGCACCAGAGAGCTCGGCAACACCAAAAGACTCGTAAGACCATGGAAAACAACTGAGGTGTATGACAGAATAATTTTTCCCTGGTGAAGAAAAACCCCTTCACAACAGTTGGCCAAATCAAGAACACTCTCCAGAAGGTAGGTGTATATGTGTCAAAGTCAACAATCAAGAGAGGACTTCACAAGAGTGAATATTGAGGATTCACCACAAGATGTAAACCATTTGTGAGTCACAAAAACAGAAAGACCAGATTAGAGTTTGGCAAACAACATCTAAAAAAGCCATTACAGTTCTGGAACAACATCCTATGGACAGATGAGACAAAGATCAACTTGTACCAGAGTGATGGAAGAGAAGAGAAGAGGGAAGAGAAGAGTATGGAGAAGGAAGGAACTGCTCATGATCCAAAACATACCTCCTCATCAGTGAAGCATGGTGGTGGTAGTGTCATGGTGTGGGCATGTATGGCTGCCAATGGAACTGATTCCCTTGTATTTATTGATGATGTGACTGCTGACAAAAGCAGCAGGATGAATTCTGAAGTGTTTCGGGCAATATTATCTGCTCATATTCAGTCAAATGCTTCAGAACTCATTGGAGGGCGCTTCACAGTACAGATGGGCAATGACCCGAAGCATACTGCAAAAGCAACCAAAGAGTTTTTTAAGGCTAACAAGTGGAATGTTATGCAATGGCCAAGTCAATCACCCGACCTGAATCCGATTGAGCATGTATTTCACTTGATGAAGACAAAACTGAAGGGAAAATGCCCCAAGAATAAGCAGGAACTGAAGACATTTGCAGTAGAGGCCTGGCAGAGCATCACCAGGGATGAAACCCAGCATCTGGTGATGTCTATGCGTTACGGACTTCAGGCTGTAATTGACTGCAAAGGATTTGCAACAAAGTACTAAAAAGTGAAAGTTTGATGTAGGATTGTTTTGTTTGTCCCATTACTTTTTGTCCCTTAAAAAATGGGAGGCACATATAGAAACCGTTGTAATTCCTACACCGTTCACCTGATTTGGATGTAAATTCCCTCAAATTAAAGCTGAAACTCTGCAGTTAAAGCACATCTTGTTTGTTTCATTTCAAATTCATTGTGGTGGTGTATAGAGCCCAAAATATGAGAATTGTGTCGATGTCCCAATATTTATGGACCTGACTGTATGTAAATGCTGACCGGCCCATAGTCAACTTCAGAGTAAAGAAGTTACTCATCATAACAGATTGTTGCATACACAAATACAGGGCAATCTAAGCTTCTAGAGTTTGGTCTAGAATATATATATATATATATATATATATATATATACAGTATCAAAAAAACAGGGGCGCTTCCATAGTGTATTATCCAAGTAAAATGTTTTATTTCAAACATTAAAATAGCACGTACCAGATGGCAAAGGTATTCAGGCATAAATAGTACAACAGCTCTGATATTCATATACGAACGGCACTATTTGAAGCAGCTCGAAGTCAGAGAGTCTCCACAATCACTTCTACGCGTTTCATCCCTTAGGACTTCGTCAGGAGGCGTGGATCTTCGTATCACAAATCACCTATTTTTAGGGAGTGACTAATTAATTCACAGGTTGAGCAATCTCCACTAATTAGATGTAGTTTCTTAGTAAATGCACAAATTAACAACCATTTTCAAATCTATTATAGAGCAGGCTAATATACCAATTCGTACATACGCAATTTAAAACAGTAAAATTTAACTATTAAAAATAGCCATCATAAAAAATAGCCACAATAATAAAAAGAAAAAATTTTTTGGAAAGGAATTTCTCCTCTCAAAAGCAGAAAACAAAAAACAACAGGAGGGTCACAAAAAGAGACACATTACTTTCAGACATTTTTGAGGACAATTTAAACAGATGAAAATTCATAGGAATGGTGTAATTTCACATCCTTCATTTAATCCCCAAGGTGTAAATGTATTGAGTGTATAAATCCAGAAGGTTTCCCTCTTGGATAATTTTAATAGTCGACCTCCTCCTCTAACATCCATTTCTACATGTTCGATAGCTTCAAACCATAATGATTCAGAATTAGCATTATGACAGGAATAAAAATGTTTCGGTACACTATGATTATCAATCTTGTGTTGAATATTGCGTAGATGTTCAAAAATTCGTATTTTTACTGGTCTTTTGGTTTTACCCACATACTTTTTCCCACAGCCACATTCCAGTAAATAAATCACGTATGTGATGTTACAATTCATGAAAGATTGAATCACTCTCTCTTTTTTATTTGACGTATCAAAAAAGCATTTGTGATCACCGTGTACAAACTTACATGCTTTACAGTGACCGCAAGCAAAAAAACCTTTCATAGGTTGTAGCCATGTATTCTTATTTTTATTAGGTAATTCCTTAAGATGTGAAGGAGCTAGCATTGTTCTTAAAGTCTTCGGCTTTTTAAAAATGATGCGTGGTTTTGCTGGCAGTACACTCGACAATCCCGAGTCTAGTTTTAACACTGCCCAATGTTTTTCCAATGTTTTTAGAATCTGTTGGTTGGCTACATTAAAAGTAGTAATAAAAGCACAATCAAAATTATTTGAATTGGTCTCTTTTTTCTTTTCTTTATTCGTCAATAATTGAGTCCTGTCATATTGTCTAACCTTATCCAAACTTTCAGTTAAGATATTTTCTGGATACCCTCGTTCTTTAAATTTATTAATCAGAATGGAAGCTTGTTTTTCAAAAATCTCTGATTCCTCACAATTCTGTTTGACTCTCATCAGCTGAGAGACGGGTGTATTATCCTTCCAACTTCTCATATGACAGCTCTTATAGTCAATAAAACTATTACTATCAACTTTTTTAAAAAAAGTGTAAGTATTAATAAGATGTTTTTCTTCAAATGTATTAGTAACTGGAACTAAGTCTAGAAATTCTATCCTATTTCTATCAATAACGGATGTAAATTTCAAATCGAAATCATTAGTGTTAATATCCTGAACAAATGAATAAAATTCTAATTCAGTACCTCTCCAGACGATTAATATATCATCTATAAAACGTTTAAAGCAGACAATCTTCTCCATATAAAATGTATTTGAATAAATCACTTGATTCTCCCAGTATCCCATATATATATTAGTGTTGCTTGGTGCGAAGGAACTGCCCATCGCAGTCCCTCGCACCTGATGAAAAAACTGATTGAGGAAAGTAAAGAAGTTGTGTTCTAAGATATACTTAGTACATTCCAAAATGAATTCACATTGTAATATATTTAGATTACCATCATTAAATAAACATTCTTTTACAGCTTGTAACCCTTTAAGATGTGGAATAGACGTGTACAAAGACTGCACATCGATAGTACACCAAAAGTAATCGGTGTTCCACTGTAAATTTTTCATAATCTGCAATATCTGAGTGGAATCTTTAATATATGATCTCAAACCTAATACATATTTTTTGAGATGAAAGTCTACAAATTCAGACAAATGTGCAGTCAGAAAATCAATCCCCGAGACTATAGGACGTCCCGGGGGGTTCACAATTTGTTTGTGGATCTTAGGTAAATGATAAAATGTAGCAATTCTCGGATGCTTATTAAGAATATAATCAAATTCATTCTGGTCAAGGCAGTTGTCATGTAATCCCTTCAATAATAATTCCTCTAATTCAGATAGAAAGGCATTTGTAGGATCTGTTGTTAGTTTTTTATAAAAATCAGAATCATTCACTAATCTCATCGATTCAATTATATAATCTTTTCTATTTAAAATAACCAGCCCCCCTCCTTTATCTGCTTGCTTTATTGTTATTTTCTCATCTTTAGTAAGTACCTCTAAAGCCATTTTTTCTTTTTTAGTCAAATTTAATTTTATTTCTGATTTTGTATTGGCTAATTTATATAGATCTCTTTTTACCAATTCACCAAACATATCGATATATGTCCCTCTCGACTCAATTGGATAAAATTTAGATGGTTTTTTTAAGACCAGTATTAGGTAATGATTCACATGGAGTTGAATCATCTGGAATTGATCTATTTGCACTTACTAGTGCTTTATCTTCTTTCAGAAAATGCCTTTTTAAAGTTAATTTTCTGATATATTTATTCACATCAATAAATAGATCAAATCCATTGGGATAACAAGTTGGAGCAAATGACAAACCTTTAGACAATAATTTTAATTCATCAGGTTTAAGATCTCTATCTGATAAATTAAAAACTCCTTGTATTGGAATTTCAGAGGGAGCTATCGTTTTTTGTGATCTCTTTTTTGCTCTCTTTCCTCTATGTCCTTTCTGGACCTTTTTCTGGGAGAGTAAGTCATTCTCTCTGACAGTGAACTTTTGTACTCTGTTCTTTTGTTTCGCTGTCCTAAAAAAGAAGTAGAAGTAGTAGGGGGAGTATCACCTACTGTATCAGATTCAATATCAACTTCATCAAGAGCTTCAAATCTATTACTAATATCTACTGGATTCTGTATAACATTTTTCTTCTGCTTTAAAAAATGTTCAGGCATTCGCTTATAAGGAACAGTGTTCCAATGATCTCTTTTAGAATCAGTTCTATTTGACAATCTGTTTCTCTGATTATTAGGCAATCCACGATAATCCCTATTTGACATAAATTGTTTATTTGGATAATTCGCAGTAGGACCAGAAAATCTGCTCCAATTGCGTACTCTGTCATTTTCATAATCAAGTTTATCTCTCTGAAATTTTTTCTTTTTAGATTCAATAACTTAATTTTCAATTTTATTGACTTTATACTCAACCTCACTCTTGAAGGTATCTATCTCAGCTGAAGTTTTAAGCGTAATTACTTCAGTCTCAGCCTCTTTTAGTTCCTTAGCAATCTCGTCTAAAGCCTTTTTCTTCTCAGATATAATAAGTTTCATCAGTTCCACTGAGCACTCATCTAATATACGATACCATTCATTCAAGAAAACCTCATTCGATAAACCAAATGTAGGTAATTTCAACATTCTCAATCCTCGAGGAATTCGTTTGGCTTTGATTAATTTAAAGGTTTGTTAATTAAGGAAACAAAGGCATGGTGGGAGGTTACAGGGCTTGACAATTATATCAAAGCCAAACTAATTCCTTGAGGATTGAGAATGTTGAAATTACCTACATTTGGTTTATCGAATGAGGTTTTCTTGAATGACTGGTATCGTATATTAGATGAGTGCTCAGTGGAACTGATGAAACTTATTATATCTGAGAAGAAAAAGGCTTTAGATGAGATTGCTAAGGAACTAAAAGAGGCTGAGACTGAAGTAATTACGCTTAAAACTTCAGCTGAGATAGATACCTTCAAGAGTGAGGTTGAGTATAAAGTCAATAAAATTGAAAATGAAGTTATTAAATCTAAAAAGAAAAAATTTCAGAGAGATAAACTTGATTATGAAAATGACAGAGTACGCAATTTTAGCAGATTTTCTGGTCCTACAGCGAATTATCCAAATAAACAATTTATGTCAAATAGGGATTATCGTGGATTGCCTAATAATCAGAGAAACAGATCGACAAATAGAACTGATTCTAAAAGAGATCATTGGAACACTGTTCCTTATAAGCGAATGCCTGAACATTTTTTAAAGCAGAAGAAAAATGTTATTCAGAATCCAGTAGATATTAGTAATAGATTTGAAGCTCTCGATGAAGTTGATATTGAATCTGATACAGTAGGTGATACTCCCCCTACTACTTCTACTTCTTTTTTAGGACAGCGAAACAAAAGAACAGAGTACAAAAGTTCACTGTCAGAGAGAATGACTTACTCTCCCAGAAAAAGGTCCAGACAGGACATAGAGGAAAGAGAGCAAAAAAGAGATCACAAAAAACGATAGCTCCCTCTGAAATTCCAATACAAGGAGTTTTTAATTTATCAGATAGAGATCTTAAACCTGATGAATTAAAATTATTGTCTAAAGGTTTGTCATTTGCTCCAACTTGTTATCCCAATGGATTTGATCTATTTATTGATGTGAATAAATATATCAGAAAATTAACTTTAAAAAGGCATTTTCTGAAACAAGATAAAGCACTAAGAAGTGCAAATAGATCAATTCCAGATGATTCAACTCCATATGAATCATTACCTAATACTGGTCTAAAAAAACCATCTAAATTTTATCCAATTGAGTCGAGAGGGACATATATCGATATGTTTGGTGAATTGGTAAAAAGAGATCTATATAAATTAGCCAATACAAAATCAGAAATAAAATTAAATTTGACTAAAAATGAAAAAATGGCTTTAGAGGTACTTACTAAAGATGAGGAAATAACAATAAAGCCAGCAGATAAAGGAGGGGGGCTGGTTATTTTAAATAGAAAAGATTATATAATTGAATCGATGAGATTAGTGAATGATTCTGATTTTTATAAAAAACTAACAACAGATCCTACAAATGCCTTTCTATCTGAATTAGAAGAATTATTATTGAAGGGATTACATGACAACTGCCTTGACCAAAATGAATTTGATTATATTCTTAAAAAGCATCAGAGAATTGCTACATTTTATCATTTACCTAAGATCCACAAACAAATTGTGAACCCCCCGGGACGTCCTATAGTCTCGGGGATATATTCTCTGACTACAAATTTGTCTGAATTTGTAGACTTTCATCTCAAAAAATATGTATTAGGTTTGAGATCATATATTAAAGATTCCACTCAGATATAGCAGATTATGAAAAATTTACAGTGGAACACCGATTACTTTTTGTGTACTATCGATGTGCAGTCTTTGTACACGTCTATTCCACATCTTAAAGGGTTACAAGCTGTAAAAGAATGTTTATTTAATGATGGTAATCTAAATATATTACAATGTGAATTCATTTTGGAATGTACTAAGTATATCTTAGAACACAACTTCTTTACTTTCCTCAATCAGTTTTTTCATCAGGTGCGAGGGACTGCGATGGGCAGTTCCTTCGCACCAAGCTACACTAATATATATATGGGATACTGGGAGAATCAAGTGATTTATTCAAATACATTTTATATGGAGAAGATTGTCTGCTTTAAACGTTTTATAGATGATATATTAATCGTCTGGAGAGGTACTGAATTAGAATTTTATTCATTTGTTCAGGATATTAACACTAATGATTTCGATTTGAAATTTACTTCTGTTATTGATAGAAATAGGATAGAATTTCAAGACTTAGTTCCAGATACTAATACATTTGAAGAAAAACATCTTATTAATACTTACACTTTTTTAAAAAAAAGTTGATAGTAATAGTTTTATTGACTATAAGAGCTGTCATATGAGACGTTGGAAGGATAATATACCAGTTTTTTAGCTGATGAGAGTCAAACGGAATTGTGAGGAATCAGAGATTTTTGAAAAACAAGCTTCCATTCTGATTAATAAATTTAAAGAACGAGGGTATCCAGAAAATATCTTAACTAAAAGTTTGGATAAGGTTAGACAATATGACAGGACTCATTTATTGACGTATAAAGAAAAGAAAAAAGAGACCAATTCAAATAATTTTGATTGTGCTTTTATTACTACTTTTAATGTAGCCAACCAACAGATTCTAAAAACATTGGAAAAACATTGGGCAGTGTTAAAACTAGACTCGGGATTGTCGAGTGTACTGCCAGCAAAACCACGCATTATTTTTAAAAAGCCGAAGACTTTAAGAACAATGCTAGCTCCTTCACATCTTAAGGAATTACCTAATAAAAATAAGAATACATGGCTACAACCTATGAAAGGTTTTTTTTCTTCCGGTCACTGTAAAGCATATAAGTTTGTACACGGTGATCACAAATGCTTTTTTGATACGTCAAATAAAAAAGAGAGAGTGATTCAATCTTTCATGAATTGTAACACCACATACGTGATTTATTTACTAGAATGTGGCTGTGGGAAAAGTATGTGGGTAAAACCAAAAGACCAGTAAAAATATAAATTTTTGAACATCTACGCAATATTCAACACAAGATTGATAATCATAGTGTACCGAAACATTTTTATTCCTGTCATAATGCTAATCCTGAATCATTACGGTTTAAAGCTATCGAACATGTAGAAATGGATGTTAGAGGAGGAGATCGACTATTAAAATTATCCAAGAGGGAAACCTTCTGGATTTATACACTCAATACATTTACACCTTGGGGATTAAATGAAGGATGTGAAATAACACCATTCCTATGAATTTTTCTCTGTTTAATTTGTCCTCTAAAATGTCTGAAAGTAATGTGTCTCTTTTTGTGACCCGCCTGTTGTTTTTTGTTTTCTGCTTTTGAGAGGAGAAATTTCTTTAAAAAAAAAATATTTTTATTTTTATTATTGTGGCTATTTTTTATGAGGGCTATTTTTAATAGTTAAATTTTACTGTTTTAAAATGCGTATGTACGAATTGGTATATTAGCCTGCTCTATAATAGATTTGAAAATGGTTGTTAATTTGTGCATTTACTAAGAAACTACATCTAATTAGTGGAGATTACTCCACCTGTGAATTAATTAGTCACTCCCTAGAAATAGGTGATTTGTGATACGAAGATCCACGCCTCCTGACGAAGTCCTAAGGGATGAAATGCGTAGAGCTGATTGTGGAGACTCTCTGACTTCGAGCTGCTTCAAATAGTGCCGTTCGTATATGAATATCAGAGCTGTTGTACTATTTATGCCTGAATACCTTTGCCATCTGGTACGTGCTATTTTAATGTTTGAAATAAAACATTTTACTTGGATAATACACTATGGAAGCGCCCCTGTTTTTTTGATACTGTAGGTGTGTTGGTTGTTCCCCCGTGGAGATCGGGAAACAGAAGGGAAGACGCGCAGACTATATACTGCTGGTGTTTAAGTAAATTTCATGAGAAGAAGAGTTGGATAACGAACAAAGCACGTTGGAACTCTAATATCTACTATAGTTGACTTGAGCGCAACGAACTGTTGGTATTGTGGATATATATATATATATATATATATATATATATATATGCATATATATATATAATATTAATGCACAAAATATAATCTTAATAATCTTGACATCTACGAGTCAAAGATTTGCGTGGAGACACTGCGGTTAACGAGGAGATGAGAGGCACACTATATTATAAACGCACCATTTCCCTCAGAGCGGGAAAGGGAGTGTTACATATAAAGTGTCCATAACTTAAGATTACTTGATATCGTTTACTCTTTTTACATGTACTGTGTAGCTAAGTGGAAACTATTATTAATTTGACCAACTACAGTGTTTTTCAATATGAATATTGGCAGGAAGTCTGCTGTGTTTAGGAAAATATCTCTCCGTGTGATCACACCTTTATATGAAATATCTTAGTTCTGATAAGCTCCTGAAACTTTTACATATAGTTTAATTTTAGTTGTTTGCTAAACCATGCATATTTTAGGTTTAGTGGATCTTTAACCCCTTGATAATTGTGAGTATTTTGAATATTCATAACCAGAACAGATGTTCTTTTTCTGAGAAGTAATTTTTAACTGCGTTCTATACCCTACTAAATTTCACAACTGTTACATAAGTTAAAACAGAACAAGATTTAAAATAATATACAGTTTTCCATAATTCTTTCCATAGTTGCTTTAACCCAGTTATTAAAACCCTGGAAAGTTGACCCAACGGTTAATCAGCTAGTTCTCCTGATTATTAGGATACATCATCATCATCATTTATTTATATAGCGGCAGCAGATTCCATAGCGCTTTACAATTGGGAACAAACAGTAATAAAATAATACTGGGTAATACATACATACAGAGAGGTAAGAGGGCCCTGCTCACAAGCTTACAATCTGTGGGGCAATGGCTTGATACACAAGGGTAAGTGAAACATCATATTGAGTATTTGTCCAGCTAGAATGCAAAGGTTACAAAGTATTTAGTGGGCTGTATGCTCAATCACACAACTATGTTGTCTTGTGTAAACTGTGTAGAGGGTGGTAATAGGGTAACCTAGGGAGATTAAGAGGGTAGTAGAGGAATATTATAAGCTTGTCTAAAGTAGTCGGTTTTCAGAAAGGAAAGTCTTGTGGTGCGAGGGAGTGAATTCCATAAAGTGGGTGCAGCCTAAAATAAAGTTCTGTAACCAAGAATAGGTGGAAGTGATGAAAGTGGAAGAGATGCAGATCTTGTCCAGAATGGAGGTGTCGAGTTGGGAGATATTTTGAGACAAGTGAGAAGATGTATGTCGGTGCAATCTTGTTGATGGTCTTCTTTATTAGTAGAAGAATTTTATATTGGATTCTTTGAAAAACAGGCAACCAATGTAGAGACTGACAAAAAATGATTTGCAAGGAAAATCAATCTTTGCTCTGCGTGCAAAATAGATTCTATGGGCTCGAGTCTGATTTTGGGAAGACCAGACAGGAGGGAATTAAATAGTCGATGCAGGAGATGATGATTGCATGAATTAAAGTTTTTGCAGTGTCTCATGTGACATATATACATATTTTGGAAATGTTTTTTAGATCTATGCAGCATGATGTAAATATAGAGTTGTTTGTGTATCATCCACATAGAGATGATCCTGAAATCCAAAGGAGTTTATTAGTTTTCCAAGAGATGTGGTGTAGATGGGATACCAAAAATGTCAAAATCCATATTGATAAACTTAACTGATGTGTATGGTGGAGGAACCAAGAGGATATTCCGCTGTGTGTATGGAGAAGAACTAATGAACACGAAGATAGTTGACCATGTATATGAGGTTTGTCAAATAGACATAAGGATTGTTAATATAAAGTACTATCGCTATTTATTAATGAATGTATTCAGATCTAAATGTTGACCTTGCCCTAAAAACATTAATTGTGCCAGGGAGGATGGTGGTCACTAAAGTATGGCTATCTAAAGACCATCACAAACACTATTACATTGATGTAATAAAAAAGTTTGGATTATTGTAGGTAGTTCAAAAATTCCTCAAAGCATCTCCATGGAGACTATAAACATGAAAAAAAATGGGTACTATGAAACACTAGCTAAATGGTAACAGTTCCTCAAAATATCAAAATGGGGTTAGCGAGTTCATACCCAAATTCCTGCTTTTTGTTGTCTCTGAGCTAGCAGAAGCTTATCCTGTAATTTTTAATTTATTACTCCAGAGTGTGTTCTTTCAAATTGTTGCTAACTTGTCCATTCTGTGAGAAAAACATTATGCCTGCTGTGTTAGTGTGTCGGTCTTGGCTCATGAGCATCCTGTAATCAGGGCTATACTCTCCTTTCGGGTTCTCCCCTGAACTGGTGTTGCTGTCTATGTGTTTTTGTATTCCACTGTAGACCACATGGTACTTATGGGTTATATTAAGTCTTGGTATCTTCAAATTCCCTCTCATTTGCAGAGTGTAGATCAATATTTCTACTGAAATAAAGTGATCGCCTCCTTTAAAGTCAACGTGTGATATACTTCTGTGTTCTCTGCCAAAATGGTGATGTGCCATTGTACATGTGTATTCCACTCTGAAATGTTGTTTCCTAGCGGTGGTAGTAGCTTTCCCGACTACCACCACACTGACTGTACTCACCCCTACAGCGTCATCATAAAACTATCATTTCAGACATCCTCAGTGGGCCGACTGTTGTAAAAGCTGACTTGCCAGAAAATAGAGAGATGGCGCGTCCGGCGGCCAGGAATGACGTCACTGTTAAAAAAACGGCAGTATTGTTAGTGCTATAAAGTGGATTGGCCCTTTAACAGCACTAAGAATTCTGCTGGTGAGGTAGTGCCGGGATGAGTAATAGTCAGTGCAGGAATATAACACAATCATTGTAGCAATGCAGGAATATAACACAGTTTTTGTGGCACGCAGGAATATGTCACAACCAGCAGGGTCAGAGGAGTACCCATACAGTCTGCTCACGTTGGCACTACCTCCTAGAAGGTGTGGAATCTAACAGAGTGGGAGGTTTTCCCCAAAGGCTCCTGCAAGAAGGCTTGGTCTTTGCAGCTACCTGACTGCAGGTCGCGGTTCTCCTAGGAGGTGATGAGTGAAACGGTGACGAGAACCAGAACTATAACTGAAGATGCTTCAGATGAGGAGTACCAGGAAGGCTGAGAGATTAGGAGACAGTAGAGCAGTGTGCTGATTAACAAAGGAGGCTGGTAGCGATGGTAGCAATAACCGGCAGAGCGTTTACCACAAGGAAAGTGGAATAGACACAGAGGCTGTGATGATCTGCGGATTGATGTGCTAGAGACTGACAGAACAGGTAGCAATAATATGCAGATCGTTACCACAGGATAGTGAAGTAGACACAGAGGCTGTGATGACCTGCGGATAGATATACTGGAGACTCAGAGAACAGGTAGCGATAATTTGCAGAGCGTTACCACAGATTAGTGAGGTAGACACAGAGGCTGTGATGAGCTGTGGTTAGATGTGCTGGAGACTTCAGAGAACAGGTAGCAATAATCTGCAGAGCGTTACCACAGGGTAGTGGAGTAGTCACAAAGGCTGTGATGATCAGCGGGTAGATATGCTGGGGACTTCAAAGAACAGGCAGCAAACAGGAGCCAGGGAACAGGACATCTGAAAGGGAGAGTAGACCTGATCTGGCAACTTGGTATTATTATTTTATTATTATCTTTAATTTATAAGACGCCAGAAAGGGTCCGCAGCGCCGTACATAACATACCAAAAACAGTGAGCCATTACACAACATGATACAGAAAGAACAAAAATTAACAAAAATATATACACAGACACATGTAACATGGTAATGCAAATCAAATTATTACTGAGACAATGAGTGAAAATGATGGTAAAAATCAGCGAGAAGTAGGTCGAAGCTTAAGAAAATAGGGCTAGGGAAGCAAGCTAAGAGGTACAGAGGGTGTTGGAATAGTAAAAGGAGCACACAACGAAAAGAGGGCCCTGTTCCTGAGAGCTTGCATCCTAAAGGAAAGGGGAGACACAAATAGGGTGGTACTAACTTGGGGAGAGAGTTTGGAAGAGGACTGATGGACTTGAATAAGGAAATGAGTCTTAAGGGCACGCCTGAAGCCTTTGAGAGTAGATGCTAACCTGATGGAACGTGGAAGATCGTTCCACAGCTGAGGAGCAGCCCGGTAGAGAAGCAGTAGAGAAGCAGGTGCTTTAAATAGACAGAGCTGACAGGCAATTAGCAAATCAAGAGAATGCAGGAAGTATTGAGCAGAACAAGTGTGTGCCTGCTCAGTTTATCCCAGCAAGTGAATGCAGAAAGAGGTAAACTGGTGAGAACAGTGACCATAATGTAGGTTTATCTGATGCAATGTGTGACAGAATAAAACGCTGTTTCTGAGGAAATGGAGGGATATAACAGTCTTTGTAGAAATGCAGAAATATACAGTCTTTGTGGCAATGCAGGAATATAACACAGTCTTTACTGCGAATGCCCTTAAGAATAAGAAATAATAATTACAGCAGTCCATGCTTGAGGATACTGTGTACAGCTATATGAATATCGTGCAGAAGCAAAGCCAGCTATCATGAATCAGGGATCAATAAGTTACAAAGCCAGGTATCAGAAACCAAGAGACAGCTTAATGCAGTGACAGGAACTTTTTCATGCAAGGTCAGAAGCACACAGGCCACAGATGCAGAAACCAGGAAGTTAGCACGTAATACTATAACTGGCAATGAGCGCGGGAAAGGTGCAAGCTTGTAAAGTGCAGCCTTTCATTAGCAGTCAGAGGGAGACACACATGAACTGCACAGCAGATATGAGCAACATGCAAAATGCAAAGCAAGTGAAAACCTAACAGTCGTATAGAATTACTTCATCAGTAGATCCATAATAAAGTTGTGTGGGTTGTTGATATTCTAGAGGTTAGATCCCCCTTTAGGGATCAACTTTCAATGGTGTGGCATAATATATGATTAAAATATACTGTCCCTCCCTAATTATGGTCATGGTAATCATACACATGGAATATGGCTGATGCTTTAGCCATACTAATGGAATGATATCCGTGTGGCAGTTCTTTTCTGATAGGTTTATCCTCAGTTTATATGGAGTACATAGGGCAGCTGCTCTCTATATGTCAGCACAGTGTCAAATGAGTAGGGTGCTGACATAATTCTTTAATCAAGAGAGCTTGTATTATGGATGTAATGGTGAATTATTCTATGATGGTGGCAACAGATGCCACCTAAGGTGGTCAAGCTTGCAAGAGTCGACCTGTAGTTGCAAACCAGTTGGGCTAGGTATTTGGGCAGATCAGGGCTGTCTAACATCCTACTGGTGGTATCGTGAGATTTTGCTACCCAATTAAAGGCTGGAAGAAGGGTATGCTGTTGGAGTAAGCTCTATCCATATATCTGGTTGACTCCAGTGGTTTTGCTCTGGGAGTACACTATGTATCACTGGATTGTAGTGTAAATTATACTGAAATTATAGCCTGCATCTTGCTGTTTATGTTTAGGCCCCAATGGAGCCATCATTTTTAGCATGTAGATCCATATGATCTCCTCTTTATTTATAATGTTCATATACTGTAGTTTACTTTTTTTTAACTCTTTGATGGTTGCAAAAGTGAGATTTTTGGGGTCAGAGTTGTGTGCTTCCCTAGAATGGTTTGGTGAACTGGTTTTTGACCCCCTAGCATATGTTCCTCAGATATTCTCATATCCTCTTTTTCAGGGACCTGATTGTTCTGCCCACATACTGTGAGCTGCAATCTCCTAAATACACCATCCCAGTGCAACACATTAGGAAGTTTGTGATCTTAAATTTGTGACCTATCTGGAGAAATCCTTGTGTGGGGATTCACAAAACTAGCTCCAGGTGACAGCTGTCAGAAAACTATTCACAATGACAACTACAAACAGCTTCTTTCAATTCCTGTAATCAGCACTCTGCTAAGAAAGCAATCTAGTTAGTCACCTCTATATATATATATATATATATATATATATATATATATGATTTTACCAAGCAGTATGAAGTCAAAAATCATAAGGCAAAGATCCAAATGTGAGCTTCTTTATTCAGGCATACAAGCAGGTCAGTTTTGCCCAGTAGTTATGCTACATTCAGATGGAATGTTCTTCCCATTTATTCATAAAAAGATTTGCAAAGCTGGGGGTAAATCTGGCCCCCATGGCTGTGCCTATTCTTTGGAGTTAGAAATCACCCTCGAACCACAGGTAGTTGTTCCTCAGGATGAATTTTATACCTAACATTGGAAGTTTCCTTATGAGGGGCCAGTGTGTTGATACTGTGTGACCCCTGTTGATGATTGATAACTGTACACAAGGAGGTGACATCACTAGCCATCAACCACTGATCATGTGTCCACACTGTGTTTGCCAAGATCTGCAGCATGACTCCTTTGGGGTCTGGCTTATTCTTCGTGGCCAAGAAAGATAGGGGTTTAAGGCCCTGTATTGATTACAGAGGATTGAATAAAATAACTATTAAAACAGATGTCATCTCCCGCTCATCACTGAACTATTTGACCAATTAAAGGGGGAAACAATCTTTACAAAAATTGATCTGTGAGGGGCATACAACCTCATATAGATGCGTCAGGGAGATGAGTGGAAGACCGCATTCAGTAAGCATACAGGGCATTGCGAATATCTAGTGATGTCCTTTAGACTAAGTAATGCTGTGTTTCAAGAGTTGGTTTATGCCTTATGAGAATCTCTGGGAAAATCCATTGTGGTCTACCTGGAAGAAATTTTAATTGACTCCTGTTCATTATAACAGCATTAAGGTCACTTCAGGGCAATTCTTCAGAAGCTAAGAGAAAATAATCTGTTTGGCAATCTGGAGAGGTGCAAATTCGAGGAACCTCAGGTAACCTTTCTTGGATACATAATCTCAGATCATGGGTTTACAATGCATCCGACTAAAGTCCAGGTGGTTGAGGATTGGATCAGACCTACAAATTTGAAAGCCTTACAGAGATTCCTGGGCTTTGCAAATTACTATCGAAGGTTGATTAAATCTTTTTCTGCTATTGCTGCCCCTTCTACTGCTATGACCCCTAAAGCCATGGAAGCTACTGAAGCTTTTTTGACTCAAACAAAAGTATTTTGCTCAGCACCTGTGCGCTCAAACACTCTAATCCTGAACAACCATTTATCAATAAGGTGGATGCCTCTGACCTTCGAGCTGGGGCAATTCTTTCCCAAGTCAACACAATTTATAAGAAGTTGCATCCATGTTCATTATTGCGAAACGTCTCCTCGGCAGAGTTGAATTATGATGTAGGAAACAGAGAGTTGCTGACTATCAAGGTTGGAAGGGGCTAAATACACCATCACTGTGTATACTGACCACAAAAATTATATAGAATCTACTATGACTTAAACAAAGACAAGCCCGTTGAGCTCTATTTTTTCTCTGTTCAATTTCACAGTCACATTCTGATCAAGGTCTAAGAATTTATAGGCATATACTCTCTTCAGAATTTTTTTACAGCAACTCTCAGAACCTAAACCTCCTACTCAATTGTTCCACCTACCCTAAGATTATTGCTGTCCTGACTCAGCACCTCTCTAAGCAATTAAAGGCAGCTCAAACACAAGCTTCATCTGATACTCTGTCTAATATACTATTTGTATCCAAGTATCTCAGACAAGCATTTCTCAGAGAGTCTCATGAAAATAAACTGACTGGTCATGCAGATGTCTACAAAAATATCCAAATCTTGTCTCGTTCAGATTTCAGACACACAAGCAGTCTTTGGGGACAATCAGTGGAACATCTCATGCTACTCCCTATACCAAATAAGCCATGGTCATCCACTTCGATGGACTTTGTCGTGGACTTGATCCTTTCTAATGGCTTTACCACCATCTGGGTGGTAGTTGACTGGTTTAGCAAAATAGCTTATTTTATTCCTCTTAAAGGTCTACCCTCAGCTAAAGAATTGGCTTCATTGTTTATACAAAATACTGTATATTTAAATTACATGGAATTCCTATGAACATTATCTCAGACGGAGGTTCTCAGTTCACTGCAAGTTTCTGAAGGTCGTTTTGTTCTATGCTGGGTGTAGAGTTAAATTTTTCATCTGCATACCACACTCAAACCAATGAGCAAATGGAAAGCAACAACCAGATACTTATACAATACCTCAGATGTCTTCCACCTTCACACTAACTGGGCTGAAGCATTGCCCATGGCAGGATTTTCCTTTAATAATACTCCTCATTCATCATCTGGTACATCTCCTTTCTTCCGCATCCCAAAGCATGCTCCTTTTCTGATTCAATTTCTGGTGATAATCTGGATATAAAGTAACCACAAAGCATTTTAAAAACATTTGGAGAAAAGTACAGGCTTCACTTTCTCGTGTGTCCACACATTCAAAATATTTTTTGATAAACAATGCAAAAAATGTAACTTTAATCTGGAAATTAAGGCTTAGCTGTCTACTAAAAACAATTCAAGCAGCCATCAACCAAGTTTGGCCAAAAGTTTATCAGGCTGTTTAAAATCATTAGGAAAATAAATCATGTGAGCTTTTAGTTGTACCTTCCTTGTTTTTAAGAATCCCCAAAACTTTCCATTGTGCTTTGTTCAAACCTGTTTACAAATCTAGAAAATTTAAACCCAGAACCAGTGTCCAACCATACCCAGTATTACTGGATGGACAAACTGAGTTTGAGGTGGAAAAAATTCTGGATGCAAAAAAGGTCCAAAACCAAATTCATTATCTGGCTCACTGGAAAGACTCCTCAAGGGAGGGTGATGTTAAAAGACGCAATGGTCAGTGCTGCTTGCTGGGCTGGTTGCCTAGTAACAGCAGCCGGTATCATCTTCCTGTCAGAATATAGCCAGTTGCTAGGCAGCATAAGCTGCCTGGTTTCTAACAATCAGTGTTGCTGCACTTATGCAGCTAATCACCTGTTATCTCCCAACGGTTCCTTTGGCTTTATAAACCACTTCCTGTTTTACACCAGTGCTGGTGATAGTTGCTGCTTGACCTAGTGTATTATTATTATTATTATTATTATTATTATTATTTATCTTGACCTGATTCTGTCTCCCAGATTGTTGTTGGAATTCGCTGTTTATCTTGCTCCTGACCTTGGCTTGTTAAACAGATCTGCACTTATCTCTGCTTGCCCTGAACTTGGCTTGTTTTAATGGAATTGCATTAACCTCTGTCTGTCATAACCTTGACTTATTAAACAAAACTGCATTTATCTCTGTCTGCCCTGACCTTGACCTGTTTAAATGGAATTACATTAACCCCTGCTCTGAGTTTGTTTTGGACTCTTTTGATACAATCACAGTTGATCACTAGCTTCTTCTGTGTTCAGTCCACACCACTGGCAATATTGTGATCAACAGCTTTTACTACTATGAGTATAAAACCTGGCAGTATCCAAGTACTGTGGAACACATCAAGATCCTTGGAAAGGGGGCTGCTATTGGTGAACACCTTGAGAAGGGGTTCTGATAGTTGAGGATCACATGCCATATTGCCATTAACACCATGCTTAAATATTAGGGTCTTTTTCCTTTATGCTTATCTCACAGATTATTTCTGGTTCCTTTGTGAATCAGTCAAGTTAGAGGTGTATTGTGTCTAACTTCTGTCCTGGTTATTGCTTATTACAATGCTCAAATTACACCAGCCCTGTTAGAATGAGAGTATTATTATGCTGTCATATTTCCTATCATCCTCTATTTCATAAATTGAAAAATATACTTCTGAGTCTTCAAATGATCCTCCTACTGTATTCAAATGTGGTCCCTAAATCTCGCTGATTTGTTGAAGCTTTGTTTAGTTTATTCATGTACTACTGGTATGTTAAATGAAATTTGGCATATAGTGTTGTGGTCTTTTGTTGTCTCTTGATCTCTATAAGGTTGCCGTTTTTGTCTTTAGATCTGTTTGCATTTATTTTGCTAATGCTGTTTGAACCTAAATTTGTCCTTAGGAGTTTGGATTGTTTGGTTGCTATGTTTGTCTCTTCTCCTTCATCCAACCTATGTTTGGTTAAATGTTCTAAAGTCTTAAATTATGTTATCTTGTATGGTTCTAGAATTTCATCTAGTCTTTCAACCTCTTGTTCTATGTCCCTCAGTTCTTCTGAATGTGTTGAAATTATCAATTACATTAAACTGAACTAATATTGATCTAATATATCTTGCTATTTCTCTTAGCAGCACTGAAATATTCAGTGTAAACTCTATTTAACAGCAGCTGACATATAAATAACTGTTAGATCCACCATACACTGGCTGTATCAGTGTAGACAGGCATGGGAGATCTGAAATACAACCTGACCAGGAACACTCACCTGAATATATTATTTTGGTTGTTTGACCATCTAAAACTGGAAGGAAAACACTGCTTACACTTCTGGATCTGTGAAGTAACTTGGGTCATTCTGTGAAAACTGAATGTATGACCCTCAAGATGGAAGGGCTTTTTATTATAAGGAACTGGTTTCTTAAAATCATAAAATTAACTTCTGTGCCAAAAGGATTAGGATGCTTATGAAGTTTCGGTGTTAAGTCTGCCATGGCAAAAAAATGAATCCAACGTGGTCAACGAACTGTTGATACATAATTAAAAAGATTGGCCATTTACAAATGCCAATAATAGAGACATTTTTATGGCCCATAAAGGAAAAAAACTCGAAGTTGCATTATCTCCCTTCTGCTCTAGTACCTTGCATGTGAATTAATGGACCAACTGTATCTTCTATTTTAAACTGTATGTATTTCAATCGCTGGGCAAACTACATGAGCATTAAGCTGCTGTATATCTGGTATGTCAATATACATCTATTATGCCGATGTTATTATGCAGAATTAAGATCTCTTTTGTAATTATAGAGGAACAAAATGTATACACAAAATCAAAACCTTTACTGTATTTCAGCATTTGTCCGGCAGGTAGGGAAAGGCTCATTTAGTGATCACTTTTTTCGTCTTTTTTAAGAGCTGGTAGAAGACTTGTCCTTTTGGACAAACTTCCTTTGTTTAGTCTGATCGTCCTCTTTCTGTAACAAACAGGGGACTTACTTGCTAGCTGATGCCATATCTCAATGCAGCTATCACTACTAGAGGACTCAGTTCAGCGCAATGAGTTGCATTGAAATCCAACATTAGCAAGCAGGGGGCACCCAATATTTGCAGTTCTCTTCAAAAGCTGTCTGTCCGAAGTGTACTGGATAAAAGTTAATCTCTCACCTAAGAAGACCATGGAAAAATAAGATGGGATTGGCAACCACAACCATTGTGACTACTTTGTATAAAGTAGTCACAATTTCTTATTTGCTTGCCGCTTCCTAATGTCTCAATATTATATTATACAGTACTGGCATTCATAGCCAGCTAGCTTTTCCTACTTATGAGATGTATCAAATGAAAATTGTGCAAGATAATTTATTATAGCTTTCAAAACATTGTGCTAAATAAATGACTTCCCTCTTGGACTCCGTCGTTGGCGGACCTTCCCCTCCCCCGCCCTCTCTAGCTGTGCTTTGAGCTCACTGAGTTACTGTGCTTATTGTTTACTGTACTGTGCTGTCTCACCTCGTATTGTAATTTTGTTTGTCCCTGTACGGCGCTACGGACACCTAGTGGCGCCCTATAAATAAAAATTATTAATAATAATAATAATAATAATAATAATAATAATAAT
Organism: Mixophyes fleayi; assembly: GCF_038048845.1. Taxonomy (NCBI): domain Eukaryota; kingdom Metazoa; phylum Chordata; class Amphibia; order Anura; family Limnodynastidae; genus Mixophyes; species Mixophyes fleayi. The sequence goes on from NC_134405.1 coordinate 193,483,546, forward strand.
AATGAAGCATTGGGAGCATCAGGTAATAAATGGTTGTGTGACACAACTTGTATCCCTTGGCTAATTTGTGGAAGGACTTGTTCACATGGACAGCTTTCTGTGGCATTTTCAAGTGGTTGGCATGCCTGCTATTAATGCTGTTGACCTGCTTGTGATGCCTCTCAATAGACATTTTTATGTAAACACTTATAATTGCTGTTTTGTCATTTTATCTGCAGCAAAGTGGTTATAAAGTGATGCAGTGTTTTTGACACATGCAACCACCCCATATTTCACTACAAATGCACTGTAGTACTGCCATGTCTTGTTTAGCTGGGGGGGAGGAGGGGTATACTCCAGTGTTCTTTAATAAACATACACTTGATATAGCCTGAAGATAAACTGTTTGAAAAACACAACAAAATGCTCCAGGACACTAGTAACTGTTTCAAGTAATGCTGACATATCACTCAGAGGCACACACAATATGTTCGTGTGAACAAGCCCTTTCATTATTTTGAAATAAGCTCATTTAGATACATTACTAAAGGGAAAATCCCCTACCATAAAGAGATACCACATATTAACTTTCCTTCCGTCACGTATTAGTTTCCCTGTTATCCCACTCGTCATCAGGCGAGTGGGATAACAAATCTCATCCTCTTCTGTTATTCTCCATCACACCCCCATGCTATGCTCATGCCAGATAACTAGATTATTAGGACTAAAGACTCACAGTCACAGTGTCCCTATGAAGACCGTGAGCTCCCCGTGCGTCCACATTATGAAGCGCACCCTGTGAGCACCTCTGGTCCATAAGCGCTTGGACTGCGGACACACTGCAGCTGCCAGCATCTATTGCACAAGAGCATCACAACCGAGGCCGGCTTGGAATGACATCACTCTCAGCCAATCGGTGATCGCTGTCTCTACTCCAAGCCGTCTGCCCTGCTTCAGCCCCCCCAATAACAGCACGGGGAGGGCGCATAGCTGCAGAGAGGGCTGGTTGGGCTGGGACTGCGGGCAAACCGAAGCAGTGCTGGGGGAGGGGGCTTTCCCCAGGTGTTTGGAGCTCAAGTGAAAACCCTTTTGGTGACAGTCCAGTGCTGCATCGCGAAGGTAGGACCCATTTTCCAAGCATCTTGGAATGGCTGAAATGTCTCCGCAATATTAAACATATGTTTTAAGGATCGGGGGGGTTGTATCTTGGGCATCATTAGATATGTTCAAGGGCAATATTAGGATGGAGATGAGGAAGATGCAGTGCAAGACATGGCTGATAATATGTGGTGCCTCTAATTAATAAAATCAGTGCTTGCTATCTCGCTGCTATGGGGGGACCAAGGCTCTCTTTTGAAGCTGAGAAAAGCTTCATTTGAAAGGCTGTGAGCTGCTGGCTGTGACCAGCATTTTAATGCGCATCTTGTGACTATAGCTTTGGTGTCAGCGTTTTTTTCTTCTGTTAGTAAAATTATATGTTCATCTCACATTGACATTGTGATATTCTACTATGTATAATGAAAATGTCCCTGATCTTAACCCCTACAATGCCGAATCTGACATAAATCTTTACACACATGGGAATTGCTCATTCTGCACAGGATCTATAGACGCCCATTGCATTGCTAGCCCTCATATTATTTTGAGGAAGGAGGACTGCAATTAAATTTGGATTTCTGTAACATTGCTGTGAGATTCTGCAGGTGTATATTATAGGTATTTGTTAATTATGTACTGTACACATTTAATGCACGTGTCATTTCTCTTACAACTGGCTGGAGAGGAATTTCTTGATCATATCTTTGATTGGCAGCTGTGATACTGCATCTCACGTAGGTACAGAGCAGAAGAGAAGCTGTATAGATAGAGATCTGTCAATCTATAATCGAAGGTTACATATAAAAGCGTGCCAAATGCTACTAATTTATTTCGTGAGACCATCTAGCCATCCCCGCGGAGTAGTGGGAGTCATCGTGATTGATGTGGACGTTGAATGCCGGGGATCAGCCAGCATCACAACTAATCAGTGCTGGCTCTACCCTGAGAAGATTAATTCTCTGCCCAGGGTCTCATCTAGCTGCAAAGGTCCTAAATCCTTGTCATCGTATTTAATTTTCATTAATAAGACACATTTGAAATGTGGATTTTTTTTAAAGCGAAAAGTAGTAACTTTTTGCTTGATAACTATACTCAGTGTACTAAGATGAATGGATTCTGATGCATACATGTCACCATTTTAATAATTTAGCAGAATAAATGCAGATGGCAGGTTATTGTGTGATTATCAGCGGGTTTTCCAGGATGATGATTGTAATACAGACTGTAGCCCAATAATTCCCTAACACTGCCACACTGTGATGTGTGTGTCTTCTTTACACTGTTTTGTATCTCCCCCCAGCATCTGCTCCATTCTGAGCACTTGCAAAGACTGACTGAAAAGGCCTTTCTCTATCTCCAGTACATGTAACATGATAGTAAGACATATATGCCGGTGTCTGGTGTTTTCTGTTCACTGTCATGATCTGTAATTCCCACTGGCTGCAATATCACCTGCTGGTGAGAAAAGACATTCTGTGGGGAATCAGTTGTTACTATTAAAATATTAACCCCATACTCTGCCATTAATCATTGTTACATGGTGGCTTATTTCACATCCTGAAAGGACATTGCTACCCAGTTCTTGGTAATACACAGAACAGTAATTCTCTCTTTTTTAGTACACAGATTCATTTGGAATATTGCAGTACTATTTTCTTTTGTTTAGTATGACATTATATACTGACATGTTAAAACCATAGTGTTACACTTAGGGTTGGTATAGTCAGCAGACATTGGTTTATTCATGGGTTTAATGATTAATATTATTTTTTTTTCTGGTGTATGTCGAATAATGGGCAATACAAAACAAAATGCCATCACAAAACACTTCCTTCTTCCATCTTTTTGCATAGAGAAAATTCCACCCATTTCTGGCCCTTTGCCATTGTTCACTGCTCATTTGTAAGAAAGCATCCCAAAATGTATAGATATGAAATGATAGCAAAAGAAATTCAATGGCATACTACATAACACATTTATTTACATGTATGTAATATATGTAGTCTATGTTAGAATGATTTAATCTATATAGCATTCATTTTTATTTTGTATTGTGGAAGGTAAACCATATAACATCATACATTAGGTTTATTTCTTTTTTTACAGATTTTGTTGATATTTTCTGCACATTAGATACAAAAACATAGCATGATATATATACAAAATAAATCAGTCATGCAGCAACCGGCGAACTATGTAAACCAAAAATACAACGATAGGATAGATACAATTCATAGGTTAGGACTATAGACAGGTATTGAGTGCATACAAAGACACTTGAGATCTAACCAATGGCGGAACTACCAATGGTGCAGCATGTGCCGTGCACCGGGGTCCATGGAGATAATGGGGCAAGGCAGATGCAGAGGGCCGGGGGCCCCGGTTCCCTCATCCTCGCCTGTCTGCATCGGGGCCCACAGCTTGCTAGTTCCGCTTCTGAATCCAACGTTACCAAGTCTATAGAAAACCTTTATTTAGTGCCCATTACAGCAGGAATACAGAAGTCCACAGCGACTCACTCAATATCTACTTCGAGGTTATAGCCAAGTGGGCCACTGTAATGGTACACTCATTGTGGGTGTTCTGGTATCAATATAGAGGTTATTAGAGCCTTTTACAGGAAATTATTTGGCAAACAAAGGCTCTCATTTAAGAAGCTCACTGGATGCACCTGCAAATCACTTTGGTTTTGCACTATTTCACCTAGGTGGTCCCCCCACTGCATTTCATTGTGCACACCTTTTTCTAGCCTTTGGGGATATGTTCACAAACTAGAAGTGTGCCTAGGCTTCTAGGGAGGTGGAAAAATTTAAAGAGACGGACTGCGTAAAAATCATCATCATCATCATCATTTATTTATATAGCGCCACTAGTTCCGCAGCGCTGTACAGAGGACTCATTCACATCAGTCCCTGCCTCATTGGAGCTTACAATCTAAATTCCCTAATATAGACACACTCACAAACAGACAGAGAGGGAGACAGACAGACAGAGCGGGAGAGACTAGGGTCAATTTTTTTTTAAAAAAATGTAAACGTTACATCAAAACTCCAACCTTCTACCACTTTAGAAACACCCCTTTTAATAAATAAAAACTTTTGGTTGTTCCCCTAAAATTCTTCTCACATTAGCCTCATTATACGCTTGTATATAGCATAAGTGTGACGGGACATTGGGGCTGTCTTTACAACATGTGGCACTTTCGTGTGTTTTGAGATTTTGGCCAAGTGCACCTAGAAACGCTCTTCCCTGCTAAAGTGCAACTAGAAGGTGCAACATGTATCCCAGTAAAAGTATTGGATGAAACCTGACTCTGATCAGCCCAGGGTAGGCACAAAGCTAGGTGCACTGATTTGCACAGATGAGATGCCATGGGATCAACATATAATATTTTAATTGAAAAGATGGGGTTATGCCACATTGCTGCACTAAATTGGGTTGATTCTTGTCAAGGGCTAAAAGTTGCCAAAAAAGTATTTTTTCCTGTTCAAAACCTTTATATTGTGCACTGGTTCAAAGTGCAATTTTGTTTGCCCACCCTATTCTTAAAGTGGCAGCATGCACATGTAGCACATTGGTTAATACAGTATACACCAGATATAATCTTATACTTATTGCATGAGTAGTTGGCCTACTCCTGATTTCAGTATTTTTGATATCACAAAATATCTTAGACTGTCTGAAAGTATTTTAAATAGCACCAGTATTCTTCACATAATAGTATATCCCCTATTTAGCTATCTGGTAAGAAGTCAAAGTCCGTTCTCAATTGAAATCCCCCAACTTGTTTGCCAATTTAAAATTTGGTCATTTTAAAATGTTTTATTTATACAATACAGCATAGGCAAATATATGTTTCTGCAGTACATATCCATTTCAGTAAAAATATCTGACCATTCTATTGAGGCCCTCAAAATGGGCACGGTTCTTCTACAAAGAACCGTGAAAGTAACATTAAGCATTAATAAAGTAATTTAAAACTGCATTGACTTTGCTGTTTACTGGTTAACCTGCATAACCAAAGTTAGAATCCAGCTGTATTTAATTTCAAATTCAAACACAAGTCCAAAAGAAATTTGCCTTTGCCCAGGAATCAATGTCAGTAGGCTACATCCAACAACCTGGAATGTATTTATGACATTGTTGTTGACGGTCATGAAGCCACAAATCCAAGCATATTGAAAGTACTATTCCGTCTGGTGACAAGTTGGGCTTCCATTTTCAAATGGTGCAAAGGTCATTTCCTAAAGTTCATGTAACACGTTTTGGGTCAGGCTATGTGTCTGTGTTGGATCCATAAAGTGAGAGCTAATTTTGTACGCTAGCAAACAAAAATACATATCTATACATTCAGACACAACCATGGCAGATATTCTACAAATGAAACTTGCAATCATACACACATACACATACACACACACACATGCACACACACAAACAAACACACACAATATGTATAGTTTACTTCTAGCCACTTACACTCATATTTTGCTATACAGTTGTACAGTATGAATAGATAAACACATATGCTTAAATATACATGGCACATCACAGGGACCGTCATGCTTATATCAGGAAAGATTGTATGCAGATGCAAATATTTAATGTTCTATGTAATCTCATTAATGCAATCTTCACTTACAATCTTTCACATAATATAAAACAGTACTTTTGTTAGCTTAGATGGTGCATTCAATTTTTTGCCAGCTTCAGAAATGCATATAAGTAGTTTCTGTGTGTGTGTGTGTATCCTAGATTTCATTACAATTCTGAGAATTTTATTACGTGGGTAAAAGTACTGTATGCTCGGGGATTAGTGAGAATTTGAGAATTTCAATCTCAAGGATATTGATTTGGGAGAATATTGCAAACTAAACAGAAAAATGACATTAAGTTGTATGTAATACTTTGCAAACCAAATGGACTCAATTATGATAACTGAGCCACCCTAATCATCAATTATATTGTTAGTTATTGATCTGTTCTATCTAATTGAAGGTTTGGATGTTGGATTAAGTTTAGATGGCCTTTTTTGTAAAATGAATTCTGTGTGCTGACACATTTATTGATGAAAACCCCTGAACAGGTAACTGAAATAATGAAATGATTTTTCTGCTGTAGTTTAGAAAATGAACTCATGCAACTGTGAATAGTTGCTATGGGTCACAGCATCCTTTAGGTCAATTAAGTTAGCACCGCTTTTGATAAAATGTCTCTCATTTTGTTCTGTGCCAGTTGATTTATAATCTTGAGATGATTACTGGAATACTGAACCTATTATTTGCATGGATGATGCTTCACATCACATAGTTGCCAACCTGGGCCTGATTATCCAATAGGCTGACTAGGTTGCAGCCTAGGGTGCAAGGCGCTTGGGGGTGCAACATTTTTGGGAGTGCAAAATTGTGACAGAGGTATAAAGTGAAATTTATTTTAAAATCTAAAATAATAACTCTTCAAATTAAAAAGAAAACATGAAAGAAAATTCTATTAAGGTTTTAATCTTGACTTATTCCCATGTTAAAATCTGAAGACAATGACTGTTCCTTGTACGGGCGCTTGAGAATACGTGAGTATGAGAGATAAGTCTGACAAGGATGGTGCTAGCGTGCCCCTCCTGCTTCACATCTTCACCCTTCGTAGTGCTCGGTCATAGCACAGTTTTGCTATAAAGTTCTGATTTTAATGAAAACAAAATGAGTTACAAAGATTGCTGTGACCTTTCTAAAAAGCCAATTGGAGCTGAGAATCGAAAACACAGGAACATAAACATTTGGTGTGGGGACGGTGTGAAGGAAGTCAGATTTTAAATTAAGGACAAGTTCTTTTTACCTACCGCATAGCAGTCTGGCATGGAAGGCGAGGGTGCGCTATGAACATATTAGCATAGGGTGGTTTGACCCCTTAATCAGGCCCTGTTGCCAACAATTTAAAAAGTTTCCTGGGAATGTTGCTGCTGAGCTGGTGCATCAAAACACATAATGAATGTCCAGAAAATAAGGATGGATGGTAAGAATTGCATCGAACATGCAGAAATACAAAGGAATTTTACTGTACAGTTTGTCAACATTGAGACATCTCCAATGAAATTACTTTCCAGGGGCACATCCTTGAAACCTGAGAATGTCACTGAAACTTAGGGACATTTTGCAACTATGGCTTCAAGAATCACCATGGGGTTTACACTTTTGTATGTGAAGTGGAATTATAACTAGGGGTGTCTTAGTCTGTGTATGTAAGGTTTATTTTAATTTATCCCTTAATTGGTTCATATCTATATTTCTGCTCTGGTACATGGTATGATTGCTTTGATTTCATTATTAAAATATATCCTGGTGAGTAACTGTTTAAACAATGGATGGACAGTCACATTAGATATGTGATGAATAAGTAAACCCTTGTTGGGAAGCCATGATTGGCCTCACAAATTATAAACGAACTATGGATCAGAAAGTAGGTCATGTTGTTCTTTCCTATTTTTAGTTGGTAATGTGGTATACACAATGCCATATAGCTCTTGAAATGAACTGAACTATGTGGTTCATTGATTCTTTTTTTGTAGAATTATTTTAAGGAGATCAACTGTTTTTCAATTTAATTACCCTATTTTGAATGAATAACTCTACAGGTTATAAATGTAAAGAACCAATGTTAGTCAGACCTTCTTGCTTAATGCTTATTTTGCACCTGCTCATTGACCTCTATTTATACATATTGATCCAAAAAGATACATTTTTTTAACAATTTTACTAATCTTTTTACTTTTAGCTATGGATGTTTGAAAACAGCATTAAAATATTACATTTGCAGGGAATGGTCCACCACACCTAAGGATTAAGAGGAACAGTTGTTCTATATACCTCTAGTTATAAATAGTGCAGGATATTCAAGTGAAAAAAAATTGTTGCTTTCATGTGTTCACAGTGATAAAAGGTACTCCATCTGTCAGTACGAGTAATACTGTATTCTTTTTATTTGTTTTATACAGTTGATAAAGTGAAATTCCATCAATTGATATTGAAACATATATTGTTTTTCACAGGAAAGATAGGGTTTTTATTTTGACAGTGTATTGAAATAAATATCTTTTTTTAGTCCATTACATAGGGAAAATAGGCAAAATGAATGCTTTTTTTTCAAAGATTCTGTTTTTTAAATGGCTTAGTTGAAGGCCATTAATTTACTTAAAAATGTAACCATATAAAGGTATCTAATTTGTAGCAACAAATATATAAATATGTGTTGACCACACACAGTAATAAAGTTCAATATCCAGTCAAAATTTCCACTTTCTTTGTATCAAACTCCAAATTTCCAATATAAAAGAAAAATGTCACAATTCCTTATACATTCACACTGTTCTCATAAAGTAATCATTTATGTATGTCTCTTCAACAGATTACTCGAAATCCAACTTAGTCAGTATGTAAATGAAACAAAGAAAAAATATAAATATTGCAGAATGTTCTCAATAATAGTTGTTTCACTCTCACATGTGGCATTAATAATTAATAATAGAAAGAGTGATAGTTCCAACTACCAAGGTGATGTACACAACACATTGGATTTGGTGGTTAACAGACACCCTATTGTGATTACACATACTAGATTTCCATCTTTCTCAATGCTTGTCAAAAAAAACCTCTAGGAGTATGTGTTCTATTTTCCATTCGGCACACTTAAGAATGTAATTCAAAATATGGGCCACAAGTGGAAGTTCATCATATTAAATTACCAATATTTAATATAAAAAAATATACTCACATGAGACATAAACATAAAGCATATACAATATAAATCTTAAGTTTAATGCAGTCAGGACAACTCCAAATAAGGGAAACTATAGTGATAGCCTAAACTGATTTATGGTGTAGGGTATTGAATTTATACTCACTAATAACATTTTTACCATAAGAGCATGAACATTATTTAAAAAAAAGTGGTACAGCCATGGGGATCAGGTTCACCCCCTTCTATGCCAATATTTTCATGAACCAATTTGAGTGGTCTCATGTCTGGAGTGGCCATGGATGGGTGGCTAACCTGGTCACATGATTGAGGTTTATAGACAAACCTAAAGACAACCCCTATATCCACTAAGTCATCATCACCCTAATTGGCTGTGCATTATTCCCTTAGGGCAATTTAAAAGGGCCAAGATAAATTGTAGCAAAGAAATCAAGTGAATAATATGGAATAGCAATGCATAAATAAAGGGTACTCCCCTGAATTAGTTAAGAGAGTGATTGAAGAGGTGAACAAAGTAGAGAGAAGATCTTCTAAAAATAAAACAAAATAAGAAAGATAGTGAGACGTATGAGGTAGCATTTATCACCATATTTATTGTATAGCACAAACAGGTTGAGAACATCTTTATAAAAAACTTACATAAGGATCCAACTTTAGTTACTATTATGCCTTTATATATCCAAAGTGTATCGATATAGTGGCCCCTAGCATTTAAATCAATATAGTGATAAGAACCCTTCCAAAAAAGAGGAGTATGGAAGGAGTATGGAATTAAGGATCACCGCATATGAGTTCCATAGGTGTGGAAACTGTATGGCCTGTAAAACCTGTAGGGTTAAAAAATAGCAAAATTTCAGAATGTTTCTCTACAGCAAATTCACTATTAGAGATTTTATCACTTGCAACTCACACAATGTTGTATATCTGCTGTAATGTGAGTACAACCTACAGTATATTGAGAGAATTGCTTGTCAATTAAAAGTTAGACTTGGAGAACATCTAAGAAGCAGCAAAAATGGGATGACAACTCACTCAATAACCTCCCATTTTAAGGAAAAGCACAACTGTTCCGTGGCTTCGATTGTTTCTTTTAGGGAAATTGAAATCATTAGAAAATAAAAGGGGGAGAAGTTCACGGCATAAACGGAGTGTCCGTAGGAGAGTGATATATGCTGATGTACTACCTACTTCTGGTGAGTACATCTCCCTGAGGGGAATTTTTCCCGTTTGGATCCGGATGAAATGTATCATTACAAAAGAGTTATATATTTGGCATTATACGATTTGTAGAGCTGATATCATTTAAGACTGATGTATTAGCTGTGATTACTGTGAACAGTTTGTATACGATATTAGGCGCCGTTAGTTGTGACACTATACTATATATAAAAATAATAACAATTTGGTAGATTCAGTGTGATTGGAGAATGGGACTATAAAAGATGGAGTCTAGAGATGTTCCCTTAAACCTCGAGGAAGAACAAAGAGGTTGAAACGAGTTGCTTGTGATATAACCAAATGGTAGAGGAAACTTCATTTGTATTTTGGTGAGAAACATTGTGCAACTGACAAGGAATTAAATAGAACTACATCTCTCTAGATGCTGTAAAATCAAACACATCTGGTAGAAATGATTGGCTAACCCTGGGAGGAAACTTAAGGTTTTTTTTGTATATACTTTATGTCTATGTTTTTATGTGAGCATTTTTTTGAACACTTTTTAAGGAAACAAGCGCAAAACATATCAATAAATGACATAATCCAAACAACCAAATAGTTTCCTTCAGTTTTTTTCCTTACTTATAGGGGAAAAGGGCCAGTAGGGGAGGTGGGTAGAAATGAGGAAGGGGGGGGTGGAAATGGACAGGTACAAAATAATTAAGAAAGAAAATTGGAGCAAATACTAGACACTGGCAGATATGTATATAATAGCGTGTATAAGAAACAAATATAACACAGCTGAGCATATTTTTAATTTTAAATACAGCAATTTTAAAAATAATAAAGTTATGCACAAGAAACTGTTCCTATTTCTATTTAACATAATGAACTTGCACTAGTGGCTCATATTGTGAATTACATTCCTGAGAGTGCTGAAAGAAAGTACAACACATACTCCTTGAGGTTGTCTTAGATGTGCATTGAGAAAGATGGAAATCTAGTAAGTGCAACCACATTAGGGTGTCTGTTAGCCACCAGATCACCTTGGAACTCTCACTCTTTGTATTATTAATTATTAACGCCAAGTGTGAGGGTGAATCTACTATTATTGCAAACATTTTGCAATAATATATATTTTTTCTCTTTTCGGTTTATATACTGATCAAGGTGGATTTCCAGAAACAAGGAACAGGATGTATAACTTTGATTACTAGTAGATAGAATAGTGCTTTGACTGGATAAGTCACAATGTAGGTCTTTTAGTTACTTATTTCCAATTTTTGCACCTCGACGACCTATCAGTTATTAATTGTTGTACTTGGCAGCGTATTTGTCAGATGTTGCTTAGGCAAAGGAATAAGTAATGTTTTTCACTATGAACCTTGCTGAGGTGTTGATGCACTATGATTGGTGGAGGTCGCAATCTCATTTTCAACAGTTTCTTAACATTGGATGATATGAGTCTTTCTATGAAAACCAAATAATTATCATTATGCAAATTCAAATTCTCCTGCCCATATTACCTTCAATTCCTAACTGTCCCTGTTTTGCATACACCTCTATATACCTATATAGATAAAATCCTGTATTCCAAGAAGTGTCTGTTTGGTTCTTACAGTCACTATAGCATCCAGATTGTGTATTGTTACTTGTTTAACTGTTTTGTGGTGGTTTTATCTATGTGTAGTAAAGTGCATCTTGTGATATTTTTGCTTCTGCAATTCTGCCATTATATTCTGATTGTGGCCATTATGTCTTGCTTTTAGCTGCATTATTCACTATACCCTTGAGGCTGTATTCTTGTAACATGAAACACAACTTGCCTTATTGGATCTGCAATTAGAAAATATGGAAAAACAGTCTGGGAGAATGACTTTATGCTATCTACCTGACAATAAAATGTGGTTACCTTAAGCATAGAATGTCCTCTTCTACCAGTTGTCTTCCGTATGTAATCAGAATGGCCATTACCCAGCATCCATACATTGCTTTATTAAATAGTTGATTTAGTTGCTTTGCTTTAGTAAATGGTTGATTCTAAATTTGATTTTATTGTAGATAATTATAGCAGGTTTGGTCCTTAGTAATATTGCTGTAAATTATTTTTTTTTCTTCTTCTGCTCATCATATGACAAATTTCTATGAAAGGGAAGCTATTTAGCTTTAGTAATGCTGTTGCTATGGAAACCAAACATATCATCCCCAAAGCTTGTGCAGAGTGTTTAATGTTGCAATAAGGTCATTTAAATAAATACATAAAACTAATACTCTGGTTTTACTAAATATGTTATTCCTTATTTATGTTATTTATGTTATGTTGAATTGTGTGGGGAAAAAAACACATATACCTCTGGATAGTACCCTGAGTGTGGGAGTTGTCTTGTTCATAAGATATAAAACACAGGCAGAGTTAGAGAAAATAATATATATATTTTTTTACAGTAAGACAATCTGTATTTCATCTGCGTTCCTTTAAGAATCCAGAGACACATTTGGAATTAGAGAAAGAGAACCCTGTGCCCATGGGACAAACTGTCTTTGAATCTGTTGTTATTAGTGACAGTAGCCCTTGGAGAGCTTCTACCATCCTATTGGTTGATGTACTTATGGGAAGAGAGTTTTGCCAGACTCACTGAATACTGAAGGTCTGGGGAATTTGTGTCCTTTTACAGACTGGGGTAATTATGTAAATTTATTATATGTAAGTTTGGATATGATTCCTATGAACACATTACACATTAATTATATACAGATTCAAGATTTAATATCATTGACTTGCATTTTATACCATGTAATTCGTTATAATATTATAAGTAAGGAAATATTACAAGCAAAATAAAAACCATTGTTTTCCCAAATGGTGAAAAACATAACAATGTAAAGTGAAAAAGACAGAGGGCTTTATAGATTTTCAGGTATGAATAGGACATTTCAGTATAAAAACTATCAAATGCATTTATAGTCAATTTATAGTTAAGATTTGTATCACAAAGAAGTATAGAGTGGGGCATCATATGATATATAAAAAATCTTTGTAGACTGGCATATGATACCGTTGTGCACTAGATAAAATGATAGAGCAAAATTAATAGTGCAATCGAACATCAGAAGGCTATATAGGGTATAATTAAATATCAGCAAATACAGTTGTATATGGCAGCATATGGTGTGAAAGAGTATTCAGTAATTATATACTAGGGAAGTAAAGATTTAGAGTTTTGGTGTTTGTGTGGGAAAGTAACAGGTCATAGTGTTCATGTGCATGAAAGTTGTATGTAGCAATGATTGTGTATTTAAGCATTGGCTGATGGGATTGCTACATGTTTACCAGTAACATAATATTGTGTTGGTGTTTGTGACAACATAGCACTTGTGGTGTCTATGTTTGTGTGGCAGTATTGGTTTATTGCTGTGGTAGCTCTTTGTGATAGTATTGATAGAAAAACAGTATGTGGTGGTGTTGGTAGCTTTTTTTACTGCAACAATGGTTCTTGTTGGTGATGTGTGGCAGAAGTGAGTTTTTTTAATAACATGATTTTATGTTGCATCTCCCACCACACTTTGGTGTTTAATATATGAATACTTTCAAGTGATCGCTTCAAAAAATATCCAAGAGTCTGCTTATTAATATATGGCAAGGATGGTTTTCTTTTGTTGCTTAAATTACCATAATTTATTACTGATGTTTTGCTGGAGCAGCCTAGGTGATACTGGTTTGGAACTTTATGGTGTAACTTAACTCTTTACTGGGCTAGTATGAGCATGCATGACTTCTGATATTGCCATCCTGAGATGCATATTAATCTGAGATTTGTCTTGAATTAATGTATTAAATAATCAAATAACTGTCATTATTAGCAAAGCAACCTGACTAATCATAGTCTTTTATTTTTCAATTTAAATATAGTTTGTTTATATTATCTAGTGTATTTACATTCAGTTTAGTATTTTAACACTCAAATGTTCCAACTTACTCATTGGGATTCAGTGGCTTAAGATTTGTTTCCCATTAATTCTGTTGTCAATTATCTGCTTTGTCTAATGTTATTGCTACATGACTGTCTCAACATGTTTTAGCAAAAATATAATGTAAGGAAACGGTTTTGAACATTTGTTATCATGGTGAATTGTTATCACCATGATATGCCAAGCATAAAGGAGGGTACTTTATGATATTGACATAACACTTCTTTAATGCTGTTGCATATTAAACAACTTTCTTTGTCTAAAGTGACTTATGAATAGGATGAAAGTTTTCAAATGCTCTCTTACAAAGCAAGGTAACCATGGTGTAGAACTTAGTAATGCTTAAGCATGGACATGCTCCAAAACAGGTCTAGACTGCCATTTATTTCTCTTTTGTTACCGGATTGAAACTTTCCACTAACACATTAGTATGTAACAAACGAGTCCGCCGCTGAGTTTCTGAGCTTTAATATTGGGTGGGCTACAAAACATTTCCCCGGTGCTGACCAATATACTATTTTGTTTTCTTACTAAAGAACATATTTATTTCAAGTCTGACATTACTGTAAGAAGATTCTTGGAAAAGGAGTGCCCACTTAAATTGTGGATAATTTCTTTAATACCCCTTTGTTCCTTGAGTTGCAGAATGATGGAGGTTTTACACGTTTATCCCTTACGAGGATGTGGTTCCACAAACTTCATTGCTGTCTGCAAAATTAAAAAGTGAATTAAATCTTTGTTGGTTGTTGGCAACACCCAATTGTATTCTACACCATTCTGCAGTAATGTTGGGAACAGTGAGGTGCAGGAATGGGATTATTTAATATTTATTTCAGACGGAGGAAGGGAAAAAAAATCAGAGTAAGAGGACACGTGTTTTATATTTCATAGCATAATAGGCCTTAAGATTAAAACATATGGTATGAGAGTAGGATCTAGCCCAAGGTTAGCAAACGGTGTCCACACCAGGGCTTGTTGTGCTTCAACTCCCAATGCATTCTGTATATTCTGTCACTGAGCTACATGTCAATTCCCCTTGTTATTCTTTGCCTTAATATTTTATTTAAATTCTACTTCAGCTTCCCCATCTGTTTCATGCCCCTCTCAAATATCTTCTCTACTTTTGTACCTACGCTCCTTCCTTTTTGTACCCCATATCCACAAAGCTTGTACTGCCCTGAGGATAGCCTAACAAGGTCATTTTGTACTTGGATTATGTTGTCAGAAGACAGAAAAGTTACAGAAGCTCAGGAAAGTACGCACAGAAAACTGCTGTTTGTAATGCACATTTTTATTTCTACTATACAAGAGATTATTATTGTTTATTTATAAAGGATCACTGTATCATGCACACAGAATATTTAATCAGTCATATCAGTCCCTGTCCCTTTGGAGTTTGCAGGGTCTATAGGGTCTATTTAACAAAACAGGGTGATATGAAAGATTTTTTACTGCTGCTTATCTAAGTAGTAGAAAATATTCTAACAATAATTATATAATAATATTTTAACAATAAAATGTCACCGGGGTAGCCGAGCGATGCTCTGGTCCTCGGCGATACTGGCTGGGAGTGGTAAGGCTGATCTTACTGTTTTGCCAAGCCAGTGTGGGAGCCCATGCGCTTGCTGATTCATGCACATGCAGTGGATCTAGAAGCCCAGAGTTGGATTTCCCGTTCAATTTTGTATTAAAAATTAAATAAAGTTTTAAAGAATGTAAAAGAATATTAAAATTAATAGCTTTAAAATCTTTTCTTGTTCTCGGCATCTCCTATTGCCATCCTGAGATGGCGATAACAATAGAAGTACATAGGTGGAATACCTGGTACTCAGTGCTAACTTGATGATATTTTCATTACAGGAAAAGATGATGAAGGTCATGTAAACAATATAAAGTGTACTTATGAGACTTCATGAATATGAGCTGAGAGCCAGTAGAGATAAGTGGGAATTCTTTAAGCAAGAAATTTTTTATTGTGGAAATGTAATTAACACAAACATCTCCTCGCCCGATCTCTCCTCCGCCCTCCTCTCACGTGTATCTGACTGCCTCTCTGCCATTTCCTCCTGGATGTCCTCGCACTTCCTCAAAATTAACATCTCCAAAACTGAACTCATTGTCTTTCCTCCCCTTAGACTCCCCTCCCACCACATCCTCTCTATCACTGTTAACAATACCACCATCTCCTCTGTCACCCAACTCCGCTGCCTGGGCGTCACCCTCGACTCCTCTCTCTCCTTCGCCACCCACATCCAATCCCTTGCCCAAGCCTGTCGCTACCAGCTACGCAACATTGCCCGCATCCGGCCCTTCCTCTCCCAAGATGCCACCAAAACTATCATCCCCGCACTCATCATCTCCCGCCTTGATTATTGCAACCTTCTTCTTACCGGCCTTCCCCATTCCCATCTCGCCCCCCTCCGCTCTATACTCAATGCGGCTGCAAGGCTCATCTTCCTTTCTCGCCGCTCCTCATCCGCCTCCCCTCTCTGCCTTGCCCTACACTGGCTCCCCATTCCATATAGAATTCTTTTCAAACTCCTGACCGTCACTTTCAAGGCTCTCTCCCAGTCTACTGCTCCCTATATCTCCAACCTCCTCTCTATTCACACCCCTGCCCGCTCCCTGTGCTCGGCCAATGACCGTCGCCTCTCCTCCACTCTGATCACCTCTTCCCACTCCAGAATCCAAGACTTCTCCCGTGCTGCCCCCCTTCACTGGAACGGCCTCCCTCGCTCCATCCGTCTCTCTCTCAATCTGTCCTCCTTCAAGAAGGCACTCAAAACTTACCTGTTCCTAAAAGCCTACCAACCTTCCACCTAACCCCCTCATCTCATCTCCTCCACCTGTTCTCCCCCTCTCTCCTCCCAGCCCCCCTGTTCTCTCCCCACTTCTTCAACTTGCTCCCTGTGTGCCTGAGTTCTGTCTACCCTCCCTTAGGATGTAAGCTCATTTGAGCAGGGCCCTCTTCTCTTTGTTCTTCAGCTCCATCTTTACTGCATTAGCCTGCCTGGAGTCTCTGAAGTTTTGGTATTTTTTGTTTACTGTGTGTAATGTTTCACCTTGTTTAGTCTACTGTTTGTGCTCTGTACGGCGCTGCGAAACTCTTGTGGCGCCTAACAAATAAAGGATAATAATAATAATAATAATAATAATAATAATAAACAGTCTGCACAAGGCCAAAGACAAAATTGAAGCAGTGTTGTGAGAACCACAACCACAAACAATGGCTCAGTTGAGATTATGTCTAGTAAATTATTATCACAAAATTCTATCTCAAATATCAATGATATTACACCCATTTAAAGCTCATGGAAATGGTCTACAACTTGTGAAAAGGCTTTTAATAGAATAATAAATAGGCTTTTAATAACACATAGAAGATTGTGACATCAGATAAGGTCCTCATGCATTTTGACCCATCACTACATATCAAGGTTGGCTTGTAATGCCAAGCCTTATGGAATAGGGGCAGTATTATCACATACACTTTTGAAGGGCAGTGAGCGACCAATCATATTTGCATTAAGATCCTTAACATTGGCTGAATATAATTCTGCACAAATTGAGTTTTTAAGTCCTGCATGGGGAGTAAAGCAATTCCATCAGTATCTTTATGGACAGGAGATCAAATTGGTCAAAGACAACCAACCACTTGTGTCTATAGTCAATCAGCAGCCAGATTACAAAGATTGTCTTTATTCTTGGGAGCTCACACTAATGAGATTGAATTTAAAGAATGAAACTTCACATTATCATTGGCGGTTTATCACAATCCCCTCTACAACAAGCTGATGAGTCTGCCCAAATGAACTAAGAAGAGATGTATTGCTCTATATTCCTAAAACAGATTTCAATGACTAATGCTGTTATCAAGCAAGATATCAGATACAATACAGTATTATCTAAAGTTTAAAGCATATGATAATACAGTTAAAGGTTGACTAAAACATGGCAACCCATTGTATCCAGGATTCATTAATGTGGGAGTACAGAGTAGTACTGCCATTCCAATCGACGTACAAAATGTACGCCTTCGCTAAAAATGATGTATGGTGTCTAATTAAAGACTGTGACGGACATTAAAATACATTATACTCTTGTGAATGGACCTCCTCTCCATGGCAAAGAGTTCATATTAATTTTGCATAGATCACATGTTTCAGATCGCAGTGAATGGACATTCTAAGTGGCCTGAAGTCCACAAGAAGAAGTCCATGTTGTCTGAGAACACTTCACATCTGCACCATCAGTCACAAATGGATTAGCTGAAAGATTTGTTCAAACATTCAAGAACACTATCAAGGCTATAAGCCACTAGCAAATTACTCTAGAACACAAAATCATCAATTTCTTATTTGTTTATTGAAATGCTGAACATGCTACTACAGGGCAAACTCCACCAATAATATTCTTTAGCAGAAACCTGATATACTGCTGGGACTATTTGAAATCAGATGTACATAAAGAAGTCCATAACAAGCACTTAAAAAATAGGTTGTCAGGAATCAGGAGCTAACTTGAATTTGGCGCAACCCTGTCTGGAGGAGTCTAACGCTCCTCTGGTCTTCACCAGGGACCACCTCAAGGTAGTTTGGATTTAGCTGTGAGAGAGGCGCAGGTCACGGTTCTCCAGGTGGGCACTCAGCTATATAGATTGAGGCAGTCGGATAGTCTGCAAAGCCGTGGTTAAATCGTACGGACAGCGCAGTACACAGGGAGGATACAGTGGAGTAATCTGCCAAGCCGAAGTAAAACACCAGGAAAATCTTACAGTTCCTAAGGAATGATCAAAAGAAGTGTCAGGGAAAACCAAGTCAGGAACCGAGGAGTCAGACCAACCAATGTGGAACAACATAGACGCCTAGAGCTAGGGGACCTAATACTCTGGCACCCTAGTGGTGCTAGAGCATTCTTTAAGTAGGGAACAGGGAGGAAATGGATTATCAGGGCTGAAGTCAACAGCCGCCGTCGGGTGGCAAATAGCAATTGCCTAGCAACGGGACGTGTCTGTGCAAAAGGAACTGCCGGCCGGCCGGGTCTAATGCGTCTGGTTGCTTGACAACCAGACGCGACTTCCGTCCCTGTGTGGATGGGAAGGCACAGGGACGGCATCTGACATAGGTATTGAAAACAGACTAGAAATTTCGATGTTGGTCAAGAAGTATTAGCACGAGATCATCAAGAGGACAAATGGCAACCTGGGAAAATCTTTCAAAGTTTGTTCCCTTAATGTTGGAGAAGGTTTGTGACGTCAATGCACAAGGGAGACAGGTCACAAGCTCAAATATCAAACTAATTCAAAAGAGCTCAAATGTTGTGAAACAATTCGAAAGTCATATGTAATGTTATTTGAACAACCTGAAGTTGCTTCCACAGAAACATCTATTCAACAATTTGTAACTCCAGAGACTTTAGTAGTTACACTAGATGCCCAACAACAATGTGGAGCCCAACTGTACTTGAGAAGTCCCAGAGTCTACAGAAGACACACAACGTACAGTGTCCTGTGCGCTAGGATTTCACAACCATTATCCTGAAAGGCAACTGAGGCATCCTCAAATAATATAGAATAAAAATTAATTCTTATAGTGAAGATATTTGTGTCTAATTATTTCATTGCATTCTCATTATATTGTGTTTCTTGTCTCAGAAGGGAGGAGTGTAGTGTTTGTGGGCTACTTGTTAGTTTAACAGCGGTAGACATAAGGAGTGTGTTCTAAGAAATGTATTTATATCATGTGCCCCATTGTCATCTTTTGTATTATGTTCATCAGCTCAGAAGTATAGGATTCAGCAGCTTCTGTTCCTAACCTATCCAAGTGGTCAGCGTGTTTATTCAAAACTACATACACCACATAGGGCATCTCCCTATCTAACAATGCTCCCAGGCCGGTGAAGACTGTGCACGCTATCATTAATGATATGCAAGATACCAATTGCGCTCATGCTTTCTTACAGTGGGTGTAAATTGTGTTTTTAGAAGCTGCTAGGAGCTGTTAAGAGGTGTCCACCCTCACCTGTTAAGAACAATATAAACAATATCCAGCTTTACTAATTGACACTATGTTAAATCAAATGATGTAGCACCTGAGTGTTCAGCATAAGTACATAAGTAAATACCACAGTGTATCAATTGGTTATAATTGGTTATAATAGTTCTCAAAGCCCAAATCTGTAATTAATAGTTAACTATGCATTACAATGTACAAGATGTCCAGATGTCTAAAAACCATGTGTGGTAAAAACAGTCACGTTTTACTTTTGCTGCTTGTGAAAAAAAAGTCTCACTTGTCCTTAGTAATTATTATATTAATGTAGTACCTTAAATCCTGTTTGTTGCTCCAGGATGGCGTGTGTGGGGGTATGAAAATAAAAAAGATGACTCTGTGGTAAAATAAAGAATTCAAAGAATTTATTAATCTACAATCCTCACTTCAAAATATCATATATTTAGCTATGTTGTCTTTAATGTTCAATAATACTTCACATGTCATCTTAGAGCGGCAGCTTGTGCACGTTCTCTTTGATTCACTGGTGGCCTGCAGAAAAGATTGGGGAAGCCAATTTTCCATGGACAGTGGTGAAACAAATACCGCTGCTGCTGTCCTATCTCTGGATGGCATAAGCATGGGGGATTACCTAAAAAAAAAGGCTTTTTTGTTTAAATGCCTTTTTTTCAAGAATGCTGTGTGTTTCTTCAAAGTAAGTCTGCCACTATGTGTCTGCTTAATAAGAGAAGCACCTCACTCCTTACATGTAAGCTGCTGCAGAAGACTAAAAGAGAGCATGTGGCCATATTCAGTTAAATATAAACATTATAGTTATTTCGTGCAGTCCTCCTTCCGCGGTGCGCTGTAAGCTCCTTACAGAGGAGATCTCGCGATAGTTCACAAACTCTTGCGAGATCTCCTCAGTAAGCAGATTACTGAGCGGCACCGGGGACGGAGGACTGCACTGACAGTGGTCAGCAGCATTGATCGGGATGGGGGCGCCTCCGCCCCCGGACCAATCAATAATGCTGCTGAGGACTTTGAAGGGCCCCCTGGATGCCCGAAGACCCTGGGCTATTGCCCACTTAGACCTCGGGTTAATCCGGCCCTGATTCTTATGAACAATAGGTATTTTCAATAACATAATTTACACATATAATAACAGTGTAGAAAGCATAATATATTTTACATAAAATATATTGCATTGCCAAATTCAGCTGCTTTATCTACATATAAATGTGCCTTTCTTATCTACGTTTGAATGTTGGTATATCAGATTTCAGTGTGTGTGAGTGTTTTAATTGTAAGACAGTGTGTGTATATATTAATTGCAAGAGGGGGTATGCAAGATGGAGGATGACCCACATGGTAGATAGACATTACAATCCAAAATGGAGTCTGGACTGCTTGACTCTGGCTTTAGAACAAAGCATGTCTCTCATATGGCTCACACAGGAGTCATTTTGTCCACTAAATCTATCCAGCACTAAACTGCATGTGCAGCACTTAATACAAAACTCCTTTATCGCATCTATTTTCTTTAACAAACAGTATATGCACTTAATCTATGCAATCTTCAAAGTTTCTTCGCTATCCCATACACCAGAGGAGGGCCGACAAATTTCAGCCCTGGGGGCAAGACTCGACTCAGCAGCCTATTTTAAAGGAAAAAAATGTAGGTGGCCCAGTGACCCAGCCCAAGATAGCCCATACTTGCCAACTTCTTGTAGTTGGCGTCCGGGAGCTGCCGGGGGGAGGTGGGTGTGCGGGGGGCGGGGACCAGAAAATCGCGTCATTTAGGATTTAATTCTGCCCACTTCACTAGGAAGTGGGCAGATGCGGGAGATTGCCATAGACTCCCGGGAGACCCACCCCGAATCCGGGAGTCTCCCGCACATTCCGGGAGAGTTGGCAAGTATGAGATAGCCCTCTACGGGACTGGCCCGGGGGGCAAATGCATCATTGCCCCCCAGCCCAGCCAGCCCCTGCATTACTACATTTTGATCCAACAGTCTATGCAAAACTGCAAAACATTCCCAAAACCACACATTATTATCATTTGCTATGCATTTACAGTAAACTGCATTAAACAGTCTTTTTCTATGCTTACAGTGTTAAACTAATCACTTACAACCAAATCCAGTCCTATCTAAGTATCAATCTAGTACAAAAATGCTATTTCACTTTCTAAGTACACTAACAATATGTTTTTCTATGCACAGTGTAAACAATACAATGTTTTTCTATGACTTCCATCACACAGTACTTGCAATCTCCATTCAAACTCCATATATACTGTTTAAACTTAACTTTTCCCAATTCACTTCCTATACAATCTTCTCACTTACTATTTAAGAACCATTTTCTCACTAACAGTCTTTTTCCCTTCTGTGTTAAACTAATTTACTTACAACCAAATCACATTACCTATGTTACATGTTACAACAATTACAGTTTTATCTACTCAGCCTGATTCCATGTGGTATAGCCAGAAAAATGCACTGGACCAGCTAGAGTGCACCTTTGCATTCTAGCTGGTCCAATGAGCA
This sequence comes from Mixophyes fleayi, assembly GCF_038048845.1. Lineage (NCBI taxonomy): Eukaryota > Metazoa > Chordata > Amphibia > Anura > Limnodynastidae > Mixophyes > Mixophyes fleayi. Next base: position 193,506,041 of record NC_134405.1, read on the forward strand.
ATATGATGTTGCACGTGCCCTTGTGTTTCAAATTCCCATTGTCCCATAGATTGTAAGCTTGCGAGCAGGGTTCTCTTACCTCTCTGTCTGTCTGTATTACCCAGTATTGTTTTATTAATAATTGTTCCCAATTGTAAAGCGCTACGGAATTTGCTGGTGCTATATAAATAAATGTTGATGATGATGATGAGAGGCGTTCCTAGTTGTTTCCATGTCAGCAAAGAGAGCCAGAAAGACAGTGTGTGTGTCTCTGTTAGTGAAGATGTTATTAATAAAGCATTTTTTTGTCTTAAATAAAGGGATTTTTTTTCTATATATTTTTTTCTTTTTCTATTTCTCTTTTTGTTATATGCATATTATAAACCTGGAAACTCAAGTCCAGGCTCCGCACTGCAGTACACATGCATGAGCAGGAAGCTGGCTCATGCATGATTAGAGGGACCCTGGCCTAGCCTCAGCTGCCTGGATGACATTTCCTTGATAAACTGTGCAGCCAAAGACTCTCCATCTCTGTGATAGGCAGCGATAGAAAATGTTCAATTTAGCAGAGTCTTAATAAATAGACCCATTAATTATTTGAGCATCAGGAAGTGCAACCACCTTTATATAGTAGAAGAATCCTTGTCAGTTCGCTTTGCAGGAGAACCATGCCAAGGGGAAAAGACATCTGCAGTTAACTCAGATCAGACCGTATGATTCCCCAAGAAATTGCAAAGAAACCCAAAAGCCACATCCAAGGATTTAAAAGACTCTGTCAACACAATACACGTGTTGATGACTCTACTATAAGAAAAAGACTGAACAATTACTTGTTTGCACCTCCATGCTGCACTTGATGGAGAAGGTGCACTAAATGTAATAAGAAGCCATTGCAACAAAAAGTGTTGCATGCACAATTTCCACCTTGAGTAAATGTAGTCCCCATATCCCTCATTCTTATGATTAATTTAAGCGACACATGAGGCTAAACTGAACAGTATTTTAGGAAGTGGACAAAGTGGAAATTTAGAAGTGGCGGTATGGAAAATGTAAGTTAATGGAATGGGAAAGTTTTACAATGAAGGCAGTAGGAGAAGTGTAGTATGGCATACAACCGTATACCATCCGACTTCGACCACTGATTTTAGGAGAAAAATGCACAAATAGTACTACACTCTGGGAAGTCAAGGTGGCATCCTTTACTCCTTAGACTTTAGCGATAGGCTGTGACATGTCAGTGGCCGGCAGCCAGCTTTGGGGCATGAAAAACACTAGATAAGTGACATAATGTCACTCATTCAGTGATTTAGGCAACCTCTAACCATTGGCACCCTAGGTGACCACATAGGTTCAGCTAATGGTATTGCCATCCCTGGTTGAAAGGTATGCACCTATTACCTAAATTCAGTGAAGTCAGAATTTTTGTGAGAAGAACCAATATACCTAAGAATACAGAAGTATAATAAAAAATAAACTTGCATAATAATGTATAATATAACAAAATATTTGAAATCAAGAAAATATGCGTTAACATAGGCTTTGCAGATTATATTTGTTTCAAGTAGGAGGATATGTAAAGACCTAGTAAACTTCATGAATTCAGATCGTTTACTAGTAGGTTATAACAAAATATAGGTTCCATCCTAAAGATCATAAGCTTGCAAACAGGACTGCCTTATCTCTTTGTTTGTCACTTAATACCTAAGGGTAAGTTTATCAAGCTGCAGGTTTGAAAAAGTGGAGATGTTGCCTAAATCAACCAATCAGATAGTAGTTATCATTTATTTAGTATATTCTACAAAATGACAGCTAGAATATGATTGGTTTCTATAGTCAACATCTCCACTTTTTCAAACCCGCAGCTTGATAAATGTACCTCCTAGTCTTTTCTTTATTACCGAGTTTGTCCTCAATAGTAAGTGCTACGGAGTATGCTGATGGTATACAAATTAATAATAAATACATTTCTCCATATATGTTTCAGCCACCACATTTTTATTAAACAGTCGGTATGTTTAGGATTCCCTCAGATATTTGTCATGTCTAGCTCCGTAGTAAACATGTTACAAAAGAAAGTCTGTTCTAACATTTGAACAGTAGATTATTGAACTTTACTAGTACCAGTCAGTACTAGCACACTGACTCCCTCAAGAGATGTGCACTTCTTGTTCATTACTTTTAATTTTGTAAAATCATCCAAACACAAAGTTTAGTCATGGTAACAAAATTAGCATTTATACATTTTGATGTATAGGTCCATTAAATGCAGAATCAAGACTGAATACTATATTATACAGCTTTATTTATTACTATATGCATAGAGGGAAGGACAATTATGTTAGATGTCACATAAACAGTGGCTATTAATAATCTACATAATTTCATAAAAACTGATGGACATTGTACATTTTTTAACAATATATATGGCAATGATTTACATCATTAATATATAGGAATATCAGAGCAGTGTAAGTTAAGTGTGTTGATTGTTTAGGTGACCAAACCCAAACAACAGATTAAACAACTAATAAGTCTGTAGAAAGGAATACTATTAACTGTTTTTGAGTGATCCAGTTGTTGTCTGTTTGGGGTATTGAGGTACTGCTGCCCAGAAAAATGTCATTCTCCTAAAATATCACATAGTTTAGCCTTATTTGTGTTTTAAATTTATTATGCATGATTTTTGTATATTTGAATGTTTTTATTGCATCAGTCAAGATGCATGTAGAAATGCACTTTTTTGGTAAAATGCACCTAAAATGTGCACTGTGCTCCCCAGTGACAGGTCTGACTTCCACCGCCACTGAGGATCAGGGAATAAAACTGCTCTGTGCCCCTTCACGAAACAGGGAAAGTTTCCCTAAATGAGCCCTTGATTCTCATTTAAGTTATCCTATCCTGTAACAAAAAATGTTTTTTTTTCATGTGAATACATTTATGGGTCTGGCCCACACTCAACAAAGAAAGCCCAGAGTTTCTCAGCTCCGTTCATTAGAAAATGTAAAATTTACAACCTTGCAGAAATTTTTATCAAATCCTGATAAAATTGAGAATGTCTTTGTAAGTAAACATTACACTTACAAATACCCTGTAGGTTATCAAAGTATTTTAGCAGAAGAAATCTTGTGTAGTTCTTAGTGACCAACTGAACCTCCTCCTGGACAGCTGTAGCAACATTGACCAAAGTATGGTACAGAGAGATCAAGCTCATGGGTGCAATTTCTACAAGCTGACACACTTACTCCACTTCCCCAATTACTTTAAAACGCTTTCTGCATCATTTGACATAAAATACCCTCTATTGCTTAACCAATGTCCTAAATGGCATATTACTGCCCTCAAAACAGTCTTGATTTATGAAGTCCGATCCATCCACATTGGCCTGTATGTGTGTCATGGTCAGCTGGAAATGCAGATCCCCTAGATTACTCCCTTAGATTACAGATGGGCAACCAAAGGGACTTCAAGGGCTGCATGTGCATCCTTTCAACCTTCAAAAGGGCTTCCATAATCTCAGTAATAAAAACTTTCCAAATCACTCAGCCCATATTTATTTTTCTCTGATTTTACCCATAAGTGGTGTCTGCAGTCCCATCTACTCCATTGTTTCACACCAGAATCTCCTCAGCTCTGGGTGAGAAAGCATAACAGACTTCTACGCTATGTTCAACGTCTACAATTGCTCATGGCTCTGAATGCAGAGAGTTTCTCTTGCACATTCATATATGGGTCACTATTCTGCATCCCAAACATAGAATATGAATTGCAACTTTGGAGCTTCATACCACGGTCCTCCAGTTTACTGTGATAATTGTGACCTCTACATGTATCCATTTTGGGGAATCACTGTATTCAATACCTAGGGGAGGAACTTTTAATACCTGACTCTACCATTAATGTGGTCAGCTGATGAAGCCTTGATAGTACCTCATAATTTAAAGCAAGACTGCAGCAGATCATTTACAACACTATCACAGAAACCCCTAAAGCAGAAATGTGTGTGCATGGCAATTACCTAACCACATCATAACCACCTACCTCTTCCTCTTGATTCTTCAGTAGACCTGTAGCAGTCAGAAACTGTCAAATTAATTTTCCTAGCTCAATTTGTAGACTTTATACGTTTTGCACAAATGGTCCACTACTCCTGAGTAGAAGAGGCATTCTGCACATAGCAAAGCACACCCAAAAACAAACGTAATCAAAAATATAAAGTGTAGAAGCATTTTAGCACAGCAATAAATAAAATAAAATATTTTTTATTCTAAGTAAAATAAATATTAAAAATTGTTCCTAGATTTTCCTTAAATATATATTTCCCTATATATATATTGTATTTCCTCTACTGTTGTGCAACTCAGAGTGTATGTATGAACTGTTTTGCAGGACATTTCAATATGCAGATTGATAATTTAATGAGCAATAGAAAAAATGTGTGAGAGTTAAAGTGTACCTATAAAGATATCTGATATCTTCCATTTCAGGGGGGGGGAAAAGCTGACTGCAGTATCCTTCATTAGGATTACTGCCAGAAAGTCTGATGTACAGACAGTGGTCGAAGTGGAAATTTAGAAGTGGCGGTATGGAAATTTAGAGAGACGGTATGAATGTAAGTGAATGGAATTTGATAGTTGTACAATGAAGGCAGTGGGAGAAGTGGCAGTATGGCATACCAGTGTACACCGGCCCACTTCCACCACTGTGTACTGAGAAAAACATATCTTCCCCATGATCACAATTGTTTCTAAAACTTCTTCCATTCTGATATGCTCCTGATTTATTATACATATTTAGTTATAAATGTTATTAGTTAATTTAACATAGATGAAATATATTTACTTAGAAGAAAAACTAGTACTGCACTGTAGCATTATTTAACATATTAGTAAAAATTATAGCTTCAAAAACCTAGGCTAGGGAAGCTTGGAAGTATAAGTGCGCTGAGATCAAGAATACGTTTTTATCAAAGGAAACTAAGAAATTGTATACAAATACAATTTTTTGGCAAGATACATATTTTTAAAGGAGAAGACTAGTCAGAGTACACCAAGAGCAAGCAATAGTTTGACTTTCCTAAAGGTAGAACCATCATCCTAAAGGCACTTCTAGACCAAACAATATGCAAAACCTCCTGATTGTGCAAGCCTGTTTGACAGGCCTCTGAGACAAGGGAAGATGACATACTTCTTCCAAGGTAAAATAAACTTTCCTTGAGGAAAAACATAAACTATGGTACAGGGAAATCTATCTAACATTGAATTGGAGAGGAATGCTATCCCCTGTCAACTGCAATGTGTCCCATAAATCTTGCTGGTGGCAGATCTGACTTCAAAATAGCTCACAATATTTTATCCCCAGATAATCATTTGGACTGAAGAATGGTGTCTTGGGAGGTCACTGCAATAAGTTGAATTCATTATCACATTCTTGTAACCATTCCTGGGGGTCTATTTAACAAAGTGCAATATCCCAAAAATCCATAGAAAAAAGCTGTTAGCTGCTAGAATGGCTAGCACAGGACTTCACTCAATTTATGAAGGAGTTAACACAGGAAAAATCAGAGATTTCTCCTGCATTAGCCTAAATTTTGTTTGTTACCGCAGTCTCCACAGAACTCTGTATTAACTGTGATGTTAGTAATTCCTTTTCACTGCAAACTAACGCCATCTCCGGATCGCGTTACCTTATCTCTTCCTATGGAGTCCAGTGGAGCCAGAAAGGCTTCGCTTAGTCCCTGTCAGGTCAGATCACTATGTGTATGTGTGGACACTACCCGCGCATTTCACTTCCAGCATTCCCTGACAGCCTTAGGCTGATAGTGAACAGTAAAATTACTTTGTTGTATAGGGGAGTCTTTATTGGGGTTAAAAGAGAAGCCCCAGCATAATAAATAGCAGCAGTAGTGCATTTTGTATACATAATGATTGGTACAGCTGTGGAATAATAAATAGACTGTTAAACTCCATTATCCTGCTAAAAAAGCACATTCACAAATGAGCAAATGGGTAAATTGCTTCCAGCAAAGGATCAGCAACAATGTTCAGATATCCTATAGCATTCTGATGTTGCTCTGCTTGTACGTCTGCATTACTGACACCCATCTCAGGATGGCAATAACAGAAGAAAATGAGTGAAAAAATGCCTTATTCTTAGAATAAAACATCTTTAATGGCCAATATTGTTTACAGATTTTTTATTCTTTTTACAAATTTGAATCTATTTTTTACAAAAAAAAAAATTCTTAATGGAATTAAAAGCCCAAGTCTGGGCATTCAGCTCCACTGCACATGTGTGATCCAGCTAGCTGGGCCACAGTTCTTTCAGGAGATTTTTATCCACCCCCTACTCCCCTTCTCCTATGTCTCTCACCCCAAATGAAAAGTAAATCTATTGGTTTTAATGCTTGGACAAAATTTTAGATATGACAGTTGTTTTTCGTTATGCTCTTATGTTTTCAATACTCTATTCTGTTTGTGAATGTTACTATGATATTTTATATTTTGTTAGTCATCTATGATTGTATTTGAACATTCCAAAATAAAAAGTAAAAAAAAAAAATCTTACATACTAATTGATGCTGAGTCTGATCACAGTGTCAAATACACTGTCCAACTGTTGTATACAGTTATAGAAAAAAGGTAGTTAAGTGAAAATAAACTATATTTATAATACATTTTCACAACAAGAAGCCAAAGTTGTTATAAGGTCTACAAAATTGTTTAAACTATTATATTTGGTAAAGTTCACTTTTCAAAAACTGATATTGAATAAAATAATTAAATGAAATTGCACTATACAGAATTCTGGCAAGGTTTTTCAGCTGAAATGTGCACACATATATTTTATAGGACTCAAAAACATGTTGTTTTGTTATCGGTTACTTTAGAAATCCCAGAGCCGTGAATATCTTAATGGTTTTCCAAGTGCCATGTACAATTTTAGTTTTTTAAATCCCTTTTAAGTTAGATATCTTTTATATTCAGAAAATGTACTGAAAGCTGGATCACATCTCCTATTGAGCACTTTGTTGCTGTTTCCTTTTTTGAAGAAAAATACTGAAGGTTAAAATTGCCTTGCAGGTTGTATGCAATTTACTTCACAGCATGCTCTTATTCTATTTCACAAATACTTTCTGCTAAGTGCTAGAAATATATGATGTCATATTCTAAAGGTATATTTTTAAAGAATAATTGTATAAAGTTGTTACTGGGGTGTTCTATAAGAGTAGATCCTAAATAACAGACCCCCTGCCCATGTGCTTAAAGTTTATTAATTAAATTATTTACCCCCCCCCCCCCCCCAATTTTACCCACATTTATTTGGTGAGGGTCTCTTCCCTGGCACCCTCTCAGTATCAACTCAGCAGAGTCCTAGAATTTAGAAGTACTGACAGGGGAGGGCTGGCAAATATTAGCCCAGGGGGAAAACCTGACTCAGCAGCTTATTAGGAGCATTTTAAAGGAAAAAAATGTCGGTAACCCAGCCCAAGATGCCCCCCTGCCCCCCAAGCCAGCCTGCCCCTGAGTACTGAGGACCTCTGCTGGCCAGCCACTGTACCAGTATATCTGAAGCAGGGCTAGATATAATAGTCAGTCCCTGTTTGGATCGCTATGGCATTCTTTCCATCGGCAACTAGCTGTTATTTCTAGCTTTGTGTTCTGTTTCTCCTCACCTAGTACTGATGCTGGCCAGCAGAATTCCCCAATAATTCCAAATAGTGGATCCCTTCTCTTTTGAAAAAATAGCAGGAGTCACAGTGTATAGACACTTCCTTAAGTACTAATGGATTCATGTTGTTTACACCAAATTCTGACCATACCATCTACATGTCGCAGCAGAAATTGAGATTCATCAGACCAGGCAATGTTTTTCCAAGTGTCAACTGTGATGTTTTGGTGATCCTGTGTCCATTGTAGCCTCAGTTTCTTGTTCTTCGCTAACAGGAGTGGAACGCAGTATGGTTTTCTGCTTTATTTTTAGTACAAAAAACACATACGATACATTACATTCAAGTGTACACAGTACACCATAAAACATAATCATGCATACATTTTAGTACAATACAAGGCATAAAGTACAAGATATAACATCCTACATTAAACATCGGGTACTGCACTAACCATTCAAATTTAAACAAAATGACATTTCAAAAAAACATTGGATGTGAGGCGATGGTAGGTGAGAGGGGTAGGGTGGGGAAGTCACAAGCTCAAAGTTTTATTGAGGGCAGACACAAAAGTGAAGGCTGCATAAATTAAGGCAAGAAATTTTTAAAAAAACTTCAAACAGTGATGGGGGAATGGTTGCAATGGGGGAAGGGAGGGGAGGCACAAACCAACATTTTAATGATCAAAAATATACATAGGTGGGGACCTTACTCCATTTGAATCTCTTTGTAGAAAACATCCCTTGGACAAGGGCATGATTTCTCAAATATATAGCAGTCTTCTCACTTCTGCCCTTCCCTCTCCAAACCCTCATGAAGACGAGTGGGAAAAGGACCTTGGTCCTCCCCCGGATGAAGAGGCTTGGGAGGACATGAGACTGGGGATAGCTAAATGCTCTATATCAACTAAACTCTAGGAAACCTCTTACAAAATTTATTACCGTTGGTATTACACTCCCACAAGACTCCATAGAATGTTTCCCTCTTCCTCGCCCTGCTGTTGGCGGGACTGTGGCCAAAGGGGTACGATGTTTCATATTTGGTGGTCTTGCCCGATTATCACCACCTTCTGGGATTCAGTCCATAGTTTCCTAAATACCCTTTTTGAAGCCCCTATCCCGAAAGATCCCTGGATATTTCTTTTATGTTACCCTCCCCAAGAGCTGGACAAATTCTCCAAAAAATTAACTGCCCACATCCTGACAGCAGCCAAATCACTCATAGCCCTTAATTGGAAAAAGACCTCACCTCCATCCCTTTTGGCTCTCAAGAAGCAGATTTGGCACGTGGCCACTATGGAGGAGATTACGTACTACCTCCACGATAGAGGCCACGTCTTCAGTCAAGTCTGGGCTCCATGGCTAGCTGTGGAACACACCTTCTGCCCTCAACGCTCCACGTCCTCCGACCTGACCCATGTGCGATGACCCTAACTCTTCCCGACACATATCTCCCCCTCTGCTATAGGCTCAAAACACCCTACTTATCCTCTAAATACTTACAGTGCTTATCTTTGTGATCCTACCCCCCTCCCCCTCCCCCACAATCCATTTTGTTCCTACACCCATTTTATATTACTCTTTAAAAATGTAAAAACCGGTCATTTTTGTCTAAAGGTTACCTAATATGCGATACACCACAATAACTGTTGTGATTTTACTGTGCATGCTACACAGTGTTATCGTTTTGCTGTCTGTATTTTCTTGATTGACCACTGAAAATAAAAAATTATAAAAAAAAAAATATACATAGGTGGAGAAGGAGAATAGGGAGACAACAATCAATAACAATCAATCGTCGACTTCTTCCTCAGGACTGTCAAGGGCGTTATAGTCTCTTAGCAAGCTGTGGATCAGCCTGCGACAGTCCTGGATGGTCATCTTCTCCCACTTCAAGATGAGGCGATTCCTGGCAAGCCACATAGCGTCCTTAAAGCAGTTCATAAGGCGCCAGGCCTCCTGGATTGCCCCAATGGTGTGGGTCCCAGGGAATAATCCATAAAATACAAAATGGTATGAAAGGCAAGTCCTGGGCACACTGTCCTTAAGTTCATGTTCCAAGGCATCCAACAGTGCCTGTGCAGTGGGGCAGTCCCAAAAAATATGCTGAGCTGTTTCCCTTCTGGTGATACAAAAGGGGCAGTGAGCATATCTGCACAGGTTCCGGGAGTGCATGAATGTCCTGAAGGGTAGACCCCCCTGGATAGCCATCCATGCAATGTCCTTATGTCTATTAGTCAGCCAGTAAAAGGCCACATTCTCCCACAGTATGGTTTTCTGCTGCTGTAGCTCATCTACTTCAAGGATCCACGTGCTGTGCATTTAGAATTGCTGTTCAGCATACTGTTGCAACATATGGTTATTTGAGTTACTGTGACCTTCCTGTCAGCTTGAACCAGTCTGGCCATTCTTCTCTGACCTTTCTCATTAACAAAGAGTTTTTCGTCCACAGAACTGCTTCTTACTTAATGTTTTTGTTTTGCTCACCATTCTATGTACCCTCTAGAAACAGTTTTATATTAAACTCCCAGGAGATCAGCCAGTCAAACCACCCAGTCTGACACCAGAAATCACTCCACTGGCATAGTCATTTAGATCACATTTCTTCCCCATTCTGATGTTTGGTCTGAACAACAATGGACGTCTTGATCATTTCTGCATGCATTTATGCATTGAGTTGCTGTCACTTGATTGGTTGATTGGATATTTGAATTAACAAGCAGGTGTACTTAATAAAGTGATCACCAGCAAGTTCTAGATAATTTTATAGAAAGAACATGTCAAATTTCCGATTTTAATCAACAGCTGTGTTTCTCATGAAGCACCTTGAGTAGTAATAGTTAATTAAATCTGATATTCCAATATAATTAGAATTGAAATGAAATGCATAATTAAACATGACAATTACCAGATTGCTTTTATTTAAAAACAGATAGTGCAGAGCTTTAATGGGGCTAAAGTTAGAGAAAAGATGATGCAGCATTTTCAGAGGTGAAGATAGATGACAAGGAAAAAAGTCACTGCAGTATCTAATTGTCATGTTTTACAGGCTACTGAATGGTATATCATTGTAAGGTATAAACTCACCTTTTCTTTTGTTTGGTAGTCCTTGCCAAAAAAAATGACTATTACCTAACTTATATTGCCTGTGCAATCAATAACCCATTACTGGATGTAACAGCGGCTACAGGAAGTGCAAGAAGACTTTAATGCATTGAATTATGCATGCTGCTCTCATTTCACTGTCTCCGAGCGGACTGAGAGCGGTGGCTCTACTGACTGGGAGATTTTTCTGCATAAAGTCACTGCAGTGAAACACTACACATTTTCACATGCACAAGATATGGTTTTGGCTAAAGGGCTCAAGAAGATAAATCCTGGGCTTAGCGCACGGAATGCCAGAGATGAGAACTGTTCTGCAATGTTCACAGAATGTTGCAGTGTTGATTAACATGCAGTTTATTGAAAGCAAGCTAGAGGATATTCTGTACATGTTTGTTTGCTGAGAACGCATTGTGATATCTGTCTGTTTCTGTTCTGCTGCAGACGGATACTATGTGGAGCATTTTGATGGGACAAACTTCCATTTTACATCTATATTGTCAATAACGAAACATTGCCTGTGTCCAGGTAGGATACATTTTTTTTGTTTTGTTCTATTAGTATATTAATAGTGGATGTGCTGAGATAGAGATATTCATACTCTCAGCTACACCCATAGCTCACATTTCACATCTGAAATACAAAGTCAGGATTATCTGATAGCTGCTATTTTCAGACTCCCATTATGCAGCATAAATGTACACTGCAGTATGCTACAAATTATCTATTTCATGCAGTGTTTGTCTACAGATTTTAATTGTGTCCACTTACAGGTTGATTTATGTGCTACATATGAACTGGAATAATGTGTTAGTTAAAATTGTATGACATAAATAGTGGCATGACATGGTATAAAGCAGTGGACTATTTTTGATTATCGGAATTTGTTTTGAAGTGTACAAATGTTTTATCTTTGTGAGATATAATAAAACATACAATAACATTTGAATTTAAAAGAGTGACATGGTGACAGTGTTGAGGAAATATTGTATAATTTATATTTGAGAGTATTAAAGACCAATAAGGGTCATTTACAAACGGCAGAATCTGTGGACTGTCAATGCTTCTTTTTGTGTAAGGGAACTATGTTTTCCATCAAATGCATTTCACGGTGTATGCCCACTTCACAGTCTTTGGAAACACACATTCTCTTCCTACTATAGTTTTGTTGTTTAGCAGAACAACCTAAAAGGTGCGATTAATAAAACCATGACATCAAAAAGCCAACCTATTTCCACTGTTTTCATTTATATATTTTTGTTTTTGTTCCCCATAAAGTACTGCTTTGTTCTGCCTTAATTTTGTCTTAAATCAATCATATGAGAATGAGGGCACATTGTGGCTGTTATTGTTGTGAGTCACTTCTTTAATTTTCAGGATTTTTAATGAATTTGTTGAAGTATAGGAGCAAGACCCAAAAAAATAAGGGCCATTTGTAGGGAAGAAAAGGCTTTGTATTGTTCTGCAAAGCAGGTAACATCCCTGTAAATGAGCGTCCTCCACCCCTTTTTCTTATTTATATAATCCCGTCCCACAAAATGAAGTCTCATTTTTGTACTTCATTGGTTGACATCTTTAGTCTGAAGATCCATGTGCTTCTCTGGAAAAATAGGCATACTTGCTCAGAAGTAGGCATGTAAGACTACAAGATTTGAGCTGTGATTTTCCACTTTTGTGTTTCATAACTTACTTTAAATGTGTCATTTTTCTGAAAGATCTACATCTGGCAAATATACCTGTAGACATAATCCAAGGTCATCAGGGATTGCCGTCTATCCCATTCTCTTACTGTCACTGTGACATAAGGTTGGGAGACTTCTATTATTGCTGCATGGTTATACTAGTAATTGTACCACCATAAAGTAGTTTCGGGACAGGCCATACTGTAAAACTACCAGTTGAACTGATTAATCAAGAACACCTCCACAAAATCATATCTCACAACTATCCTGATTTTAATGAGACAGTGCCTTTGTTACACGGTCGTCACATTTTTCCCGATTCACAGAAGTTGGGAGGTATGTCCCCTCTTACAATAGTGAGCGGGTGCTGCTTGCACCAGAGGCAGGTGTCTTTGGTGAATAGGGCAATTCAAGGGTGTTTTGAGATGGGTTGGGGCTGGCCTAGCACTTTTTAAAAGCAGTAGACACACCCCAGGCCATTTGCCACATTCACTGTGATGTGCTCACGTCCCTAATATGATGCAGTCACGTTCTCTCCATGTCCCAATTTATGATTTTTAATTGTTGGGAGGTACGACAAAATGTATCTTACATTGTTCTGCTGATAGCAAGCCGACCATATTTACACTGTGCAGCTTCTTACAGTGATGTTTCATGTATTTGCAATATGTGTTCTCTATCTTGTTCACCTATAATATTTAGATAGCCTTCACTGAGTATATACATTCTCTGCTGAGCAGCATAAGGTAAATATGTTTCTGTGATTCTGAGGGAGAGTGTATTACAATTGGACTGGGAGCACTGAGGCTTAATATTTCAAAGTATATGACCACATTGTGTGTCCCAGTTTCTGACTGGTATAATTGGCTGGATATAGCCTCTGTTTTAACACTTTAAAGTGCATGTACTTCTCGTACAGCCCAGCCCACACTGCCGTATCATCTGCAGTGATGGTGGGCCTCAAATCCCCAGTGTGTTCATTTATTCTCTGGCAGCTAAATTATAGCTCTCCAATACTTTTGTGTTAGCCCCTTTTTATCCAGTGTTCTGCACCTCAATGACGGGAATGTGTTTCACTTGAAATAACTTTAGTTTATGCAAGTCAGGGGCAAACTCAGGATTTGCAGAGGGGGGTTTCCACACCACGCCACCAGTGGGCGTGACCAGCATGCATGGGGGCATGACTATAATATTAGACAGTGCTTGGCTGCTCTCCAACTCTTCCTATCCCTATAATATACATGGGCAATGCTGCATGCACTACTGTTAGGTGCACGCAGCTCTCCCTTTTCAAGCAGAGCCGTGTGAAGCAGGGTCAGGGTCCAGCCACCTCAATTATACAGTGCCCCAGGCTTGGAGGGGGGTTTCCAGGCACTAGGAACACCCCCCCCCCCCTCGGTTTGCCTATGCAAGTGAATTTTATCTCATACCTCAAGTTTATCTGTTTATCCCATACCTTGATACAACTTGAGATGTTGTATTGTAGAAAGGGCAAGCTACTGTTGTGGCTAGCCATTTTCAGCAAAACGTGGTAACAGAGGCTGACTCCTGTGCCCTTCAAAGTTTGCTGTGTGTAGAAAAATATCTCCCACCAAGCAGAAGTTTGCTTTAAATCTTTTCTGTTCTGAAAAAAACTACTGAAACGTTAACATATACATTTATATATGTTATTAGTGGCTATTTTATTTAATAAAAATATAGTGTAGGTTTAGTGGCCCTTTACTTGTTAGTAGCAGAATCATTTTTTTTTTCATAACTTTGTTATTAGACACAAATAATGAATATTTAAATTAAAATTTTCATTACATTTTGGAACTGTGTTGAACGTTAGTAAACAGAAACAATGTTATTGTCTGAGTCACATGGTTAATCCTTGTCAGCCAGCTAAGTGACCTCATAATCCCATAAATCAAGATAAACAGAATGTGTTTCTATTACAGTGGTACTTAGGACGTTCACATGATATGCAGGGTAGGAGCGGGCGGAATAACATGTTAAATAGAAAATAAATTTGTGGATTTGAATGTAAATACTAATATTGATTTACCACATCAGATAAATAAGCATTCTTTTATCTTTTACATGCTTAACATAAACATATATCTGCAGAGATAAACATTAACAAGGCCATTTGATATGTATAAAATAACATGAACCAGCTTTCTTGATACAATAAACTATCGATTAACAAGTTCATGTGTAGTTACAGCTTTCTTTTATAGACATTTGAAACTAACTAGAACTCATTTTTTTCAATAATGAATCATCCTCTCCTTCTGGTCTTCTGCAGTCTAGAATCAAACTATTAAATATTTTAATATCATGGCTGTATGAAGGGAGGAGAAAGATATTAAATTGATTATACTGTTTGCTGTAGAATGATCTTGTGTGAACCACCTGAACCTGCTGCTGATAACTGTATAATGATGCACACACATGACAAGTGCATTTCACTATCAAGTTTAAAAACGAAAAAGCTATTTTTTGTCCATAGATCAAAAATGTATGGAAATGCCAAAAAATGTAAATCAAACATATCAAAGCATGGTCATTTGACTTGTCTGCATTGGAAACTATTACAAAAATTAATTATGTGTAATTGAAACCCTCCTTCCTGGACATGGTGCCCCAGATCAGGAATGGAACACGGCATGACATAGTAACGCCTAGCCACCCTCCCAAGAACCCCGCTATGCTGTTCTGAGCAGGAGCCTCAAGAGGCTGGACCAGCATTGTTGGGTCCAGACTCAACTTTTCCTAGTGTTTTGTTTTAGAGTCCCATTCAAGTGAATGGAAGAGAACTTCTGAAGCATAGTATTGGTTTCATTAAACTCCAAAAAAGTTAGTATAGGCATAATCTTATGCTTACTACAATTTTAAATAGAAACCAAGTCCAGTTGTACCGACACACATTCAAACTTGGAGTACAGTTTAAGAACTGCAAATCAAAGTAAGAAGAATAATACTTGCAATGCCACTTGGCTATGACACCCTACAGTTTGTTAGGGAAGGAATCTAATTATAAAACATTCTCTATTCACTGTACTTAATTTTGTAATTGTGCTATAAGATAGGAAACTCACTTTCACTAGAATTGTTTAATGTGTTTATACACTACTTATTTTTTTTAACACATCCTTCTATTTTATATTCTCTTTTATACTGAAATAAACTTGTTTTAGGTTATCTAGTTTGCTATTATATTGTGTGAAAATTGTTGTTGCATTGTGTGAAAGTCCTTGATATGAGCCATTTCTTGGTGTCTCTACTTGAGAGGAGTTTAAATATAATAATCAAAAAATCACAAGCGGTCGTCTTTCTCCATAAGATTGCAGAGAACTATGCTCCAGTTGATATAATGACACAGCAATTTTAGTACCAATGTCAGATTATTTTCTTCTCATCTAATCTTTATTTTTTTTATTTTTTGTTGTCAGACCGTAGCAGTTTTCATCACTGTTAGAAATAACACAGTACAGTGGTAGGAGAGTGAACTTTGATGTGAACTTTTGTACAGCGTGCCTTTCCCTTCACTCCACACATTGAGGTGCACTTCTACTTTGTAGAGTTAACTCCTCAGAGTGGAGTAGATGTGTTTTTTCAAGTACGCTGCGCAGATCATGTAGTCTCAATGCTAAAGCATTTTGCGGCGCATCAAGTGTACTTCGTATATGACTTCCAGTATATGCAGTTAACAGGTGAACCTGTTGGCTCACTTATTTCACTAACATATCTCTGTTTTGTACATTGAATTAAGTGTGTGTTTGTTTTTACTTAATTGCAGTCCTGTGCAGAGACCAGATGTGTCTGTATTGACTAATAGGACTGATTAGTGAAACACTAGCATATCTGCAGTAAAGTCAAAACCAAGGCATAAATAAGTCCTGCCTTGACACACCCTTATCACACCCAGATCTGGCCACACCACACCCAAATCCTCCAAAACCAAGCTCACATTATTGTGAAGCCACACCTCTTTCTGGGTGCACAACTTGGGACAGACCAACCAAAATAGGCACTGTTGGGGATATGTATTCTCCAACCCCTGAAAGCTAAGAAAAGAGAGTTGTATGTAGTGGTTCCCAGGGGAGACTTCCTGAGGGGCGAAATTTCTTTTTGTTAGAATTATCTTTAAGTGTTAAACACTTAAGGGAAGATGTACTAAGCAGCAGTTTAGTATGCAGTTTACAAAGCACCACATATCGCATTCAGTTTTCAGATCCAAACTTCAGGACTTACTATCCTGCAGTTTAGGGGCTGAAAAATCAAACTACACTTAATGTGCCAAACCACACGGCGATGCCAGATATGAAACATCTAGGTTTACCCCTTACATTCTGAATAAATGATTAGGCCCCCACATCTAGAGAGGACTGGCCCAATGCTGAGTAGCACTGGGCCCCTCCTGGCACCCCTGACCGTTGAGTACCAGGGTAATACTGTCAACATATAATGCAAACGCTTGTTGCACTACAAGTACCAGCATGCACCTGTGCACCAGTAAATACTTGCACTTGTAGTGCCACAAGAGCTTGTACTACAAGTGTAGCGCGATAAGAAATAAAAAACTATTGTCCCATTCCTAAATAAATATGTAATGTCTCGCTTCCTAAAAAATACATAATGTCCCTGTTCCAGAATTAATACATAACTTGCCTGCTCTTGAAATAATACATTATGTGCCAGTTCCAGATTTAATATATAACAAGAGTTTGATGGACATTATCACATATTTTTGTTTGTCCTCCAAACCACTAAAACCTCTGTTAAAGAAGACATGCATTATTTATTTAATACTCGTCTGCTTCCATTTTAAATGAGATACTTTGTTTTAAGTAAAAATAAAAATGTTTTGATACTTTATGTTTCATCGGCTTCTCTGATCTTTGAGATTTAATTACAATTGTCTGATTTTTAATGGAACAAACAGTAAAATAGGATGTAGAGTGAAGTCATTTTGTCAATTAGTGGTTGAATCTCATCTAGACAGGAAGACCTCATAAAAGTCAGTAATTGTCAGTAATATTAACTTCTAGGATACTGGCAAGTGGGTTTCTTTGAATGGTATGAGTTAGGCACAGCAAAAGTGCTAATGGGTATGAGAATTAAGTGCAAATTAGATTACTAATAGAGATTAACAAAACTAATAAGATTTACAAAATTAATTTCACTGATCATCACATCAGCCTATATCTACTAATACTAACTCAAGTGACTTTTCAAGAATAAACTAAAAATAATAATACCATTTGAATGGTGATCTTTAAGCCTCCGAATTTCATATTGAAGTGAAGTTTTATAAGAAGATTTGTAAATATCATCATTAATGTTTTAAATATCATCATTAATGTTTTAAATAGTTGTAACATTAAATGTAACATTGCCTTCAGTCTCAGTAGACCTAATTATTTTATTATTTTTTATTCCTAAATGTTTTAGTTGCATTTTGTGACTACAAATATCTCAGCTAGATAGTCTATTCTTACTTTAAGTTTCAAAATACAATAGTTCAATTATTGGGCCCCAGTACTTTTGCTGATGCACATGAGTCAAATGTCTGAATTTAGGCAAAAACATAATTCCAGGTTGCTGAATTTTAGTGTCAATAACGGGATCTCTACAAACAATTGATTTTCATTTTAAATTATGCCAATGCCACAGTCCAGGTTTTTCAAATAACATGTTCTCATTTCATGGCCTTTTATGTGCTGAGGACATATGCATATCATCCTCCTTTTGTAACAACTTCCTGTTCCATAATTTTTAGTTTTAAGTGTTAGATATTAAGGGATGATTATCCAGGTCTCTATATATGTCTTAGAATTTTTATCAGTCTGCAGGTCAATATCATTACTTGCCTTTCAGTAACACATACCTAATCTTTTAAACATTCCCCATCACCTTAAAGCTGTTTATTTGTTTGCCACAAAGACTAGTTGAACCATCAGCACTTGATAATCTACAACCTTGTGTGTATATATAGAAGGCAACAAAACATTTTTGCCCCCTTTGTCTTTTTTATATTTTACTTTCCTTCTCATGAAAGCAAAATTGATATATTTGGGAATTCTTACCACTGCTCAACACAATATACTCTCTATTATCAAAGAATTTATACTCTAAGGGCTAGGTTTACTAAGCTGCGGGTTTGAAAAAGTGGGGATGTTGCCTATAGCAACCAATCAGATTCTAGCTTTCATTTATTTAGTGCTTTCTACACAATGACAGCTAGAATCTGATTGGTTGCTATAGGCAACATCCCCACTTTTCCAAACCCGCAGCTTAGTAAATCTAGCCCTAAGCCTTTTCCTTATTTAATTCAAATTAAAACAGACAATTATTGATTACATAAGTATTCACCCTGTTTACTGTGGGATGAAATAAGTTATCTTCAGAGTTCACATAGATAACTGATTGGAATTCATCTGCTTTAAATTAACATGTTTCCAAACGAGAGTTTCACCATGAAGATTAAATATCATTCAAAGCAAACCTGAGAAAATATTGTTAAAAGCAATTGGACATTAATCCAATTAGTCTATTGGTCCAGGCACTTCACAAATCTGCCCTTTGTTGTTACATGAATGTGTAAAATATGCAACCATAGAAAACATATATTTATGAGTTTTTAATAGCGCGGATAGTAACAAGGAGCTTTGCTCAAAAATATATTAGGTTACCTGCAATTGTCAATCACTGAATTGAGAAGATTTTTCAAAACTGTTCCTCTGAATATTCTGCATTTGGCTACAGAATGTCGCACATTTCTCTGGAGAAATTTAGCCTAAAGTGTTCCACCTAAATGTCCCCTTTTCATTTTTGCTCCACCTGGCATACCCGGTAATTTTTGTCAATCCTGGAATTCCCTTATAGGGCCTGATTCATTAAGGAACGTAAATTCTGATATTTTGCATAAAATCGCTTTGCGCATGCCCAGAACCTGACTATACACCAATGAAAGCAGCAACATCCAATTCATCTTCGAGTACAAAGGATCCTTATGATAGCCTATGATTTCATGGGCGGAACGGGGAGGGGAATGAACATATGCACGTAGTCAATGTACAATAAGGGCGTGACAAGCTTGAGTGCACGCAGCAAGCTTTGGTTATCTCAAAGGGAAGTGTTTTTCTGTAATATCATTTGCACCAGCAACTGCCAATTGCTAGTGATGGTGTTTGTGTATGTGCTAGAATATGTGATTGCAATCAGGAGCAACTGTAAAAATGCATTTTACGTACAGTAGACATTAATTACATCATGATAAATTAATGACTACATAATTAACAGGTGACAATCATTGAATACTTTTACTTTTTTTCTGTGCGTTCTTTAGGGACTTTATGTTCCACATATGTATTGGACGTATCCTGAAGTGTTTTGTCCGTTAGACCAGAGCCTACCTAGACCAGTATTCAACAAGAGACGTATCTGCTAGTTGAATACGGACATGTCCGATTTACATGTGTTTTTAATAAAATGCAATTTACGTTAGTTTTGCCTGCCTTAATGAACCAGGCCCATAATGTTTGTTCCCTTGGACTTATTATTATACACCAACCATACCACAGAGCAGAAGAATGGACACAGTTCTTGTCCCAGCTTCATAGACTATAAATTCTGCAGAATATTGTGCTGAATGAGATTGTATCGCTGGAACTTTTCACCTTTGCGAAATGGCCTCCTTCCCTGAAAGATTTGATTTGTGCAAAGTTTCACAACTTCACACATCTCTACCCAGGGGCTGGATGGGCTGAGGGACAGGGGGGCATCTGCCCCATAGTGGGTTAACTTGGGCTGGGTCACTGGGCGACCTGCATTTTTTTCCCTTTTAAAATAGGCTGCTGTGTCAAGTCTTGTTCACTGGGCTAAAATTTGCCAGCCCTCCCCTGTCTCTACAAATCATCTGTACACAATGTGAGAACATTCATTGCAGGAAAAAGTCCATTCTGTAATAAATTTTCTGTACTTGTAACACTAATGAAATTAATTCATGGCATGCAATACATCAGTGAGTCCTCTGTAATGTATGAAAAATGCTACGACGTCAGAGGGATGTGGAGCTGGCTAGATTCAACTACAATGTTTATTACTTAAATATTTCTTATTGTATTCAGAATTTTATATATATATATATATATATATATATATATATATATATATATATATATATACTTGTATAACAAGATTATCAGTGGAGTATACAAATACATTTTTTAACTTGTAATATTATGTAAAATCGACCAATAACAGTAAGACGGAGTCAGCTTTAATATTAATCTGAGCCTGTGATACAAAATGGTTGAGGGAAAAGAGAAGAGGGAAGAGCAGATTGAGAAAAGACAGGGAGGACAGAGTGTTTTAGTATGGGAAAGATAAGAAAAGATGGGATAGCAAGAAAATAGTATTTCTTGAATAGTAGAAGAATATTTTTAACCTTAGTTGGTAAGTACTAATACAAAAATAATCATTTGGAATGGGTATATTCAATGCAGAATGTGATATAAATATTTCAAAATAGATTTATTATACTACTAACAACCACCTTCTCTATACAGATACAACAGATGTTCCTTGCAAGCTCTGCTTTCAATGTAGTCATTGTAATAATAAGTGCTAGCCTAGCATCCTATCCTACACCTTGCTGAGCTAATAAATCCTTTATAGTGATTTTGTCTCAAGGTGTCCTTTAGCTCTCTTGAACTGTTAACAATAAATTGTTGTTAAAGAGGTTTTCAGTGGGCATTTCTCAAGCCCATTTTATATGCTTTGACTTTGAGTTTTATCAGCTCTTGTGGTATGGAATGAAAAATTTGCAGTGTAATCTGTAGAGCTTCTGCCTCTGAACACGTATAATCGTATTTATATAGTTTAAGACACACTGTTTCTTTTTTAAAGAGCTATTTCTATTTATTTTCTCCAAAGGATTATAACCAGAAACAAATAGCAGCATATGGCTTTACAGATAGCTAAAAATCTGAAAATAGTTGGGATAAACATACATACTCATATAAAGAATGTAAGAAGAAAATTTAATCACTAGAGATCCAGAAATTCCATGTCACACGAAACTTCCCTGTGGTGCCAGTATAATGTCACCAGATGTCACTGAGGGCTCATTCACACCACAGAGCTGAAGGGCTAAAATAGACCAGTCATTAGAATAAATTATCCCAATTCACCTGTTCCTATATTAGCATGCTAGGAATTCATACTAATTATCGACTCATTGGGCCTGAGCCATTAAGGAGAACAAAGCATAAAAAAGGAGTAACTTTGCACCTGGGAAAAAGCATGTTGCATTGGATGGGGAGGTAAATTTAAAATGTGGGAACAGATTTATAGTTGGGATAGGGCATGTCCTAGATCAACTTGAAATTTCAGTGTAAAAATAAAGCTATCAAGTATTTGTGTGGTAGATGAAAAACAGCCAGTAATTATCTTATGTGCAAAATAATAAACTAATTTGCACCCCTTGCATTGTAACATGGATTGTCGGAGAGAACATTTACTCCTTTTTTTCCTTATTTTCCTTAATGACCCAAAAGGCTATATAAAATATAATTAAACCTTTTCTGTTTCCACTCTATTCATATTGATTTTTTCTAGAGTAAAAAATAGAGCATACTTAGAGATAGATAATAATCTGAGGCCAAGTTTATATGTCTCTTCCAGTGCAATAAAATGAGAAGGATACCAATGGTTGTCAGAGACACCACACCTAATGAAACATATTTCAAGCCTAATTGGATGATTCATGCTAATCAACTGTTTACCCCATATCAGCTACACTGATTTACCAATTTGTATGAGATCTGCCAGTAACATGTGAAGAATGAACCTGACAAGACAACTTTATAACTATGTATTGTTTATATACATTTAAAATAAAACAGATGTTCTCTGTATGTGAAAAGTTAAACTATAGGTCATTCATTGTAATAACCTGTTAGCAGCGGATAATTAAGAAAATTGTCCAGATGTGTTGAAGTTAACAAAGTTATTTTTACTAAAGAGCAATACTGCTTCTTACACTGCTGCAAAGCACTCTCTAAGCCAACTGTCGGTTTCTAGGTTCTTTCTTCCTACATCTTTTTTTAAAACTTTATTAACAATGTAACAATGCCTTCTGGAGATAGACAGTTATATTAAACTACAAAGCACATATAGTACAGTAGTTGTCACAAAAGGAATATGTATAAATATTATTATAACAACCCACTCAGCAACTACTTATTATGTACTGCATGAACTACTGAAGCATATTCTGCCTCTGTAATTGATAAGGCAGCTACCAGTTTCTTTCTTCTGGCTCATGAGATTGGACTGTCACCTTGAATAAGTAACCACTTGCGATCACTGGATCACCAGTGCAGTCTGTGTCCATATTGCCTGTACGTTTAAGGTCATACAGCTGATTTATCTGGTTGTTAGAGAGAAGATTGCCTCCTCCTTTCAACTTCAGGATGCTGTATCCATTGGTCAGGACACACCTTTATTTCTGTCATCCCAAACTGGTTGAAGATTGTTCTGATTTTAGCTCTCTGGTTGAATAGAAAGCACCCATCTTCATTGCGCTTAATCTGGAATCCCAGTAGTAGGTCACACCTACCAGGCCTTTAGTATTAAAGTGTTTATTGAGAACTTTAATTATCATTTTAATTTCTGTGTCTGCTACTGAGCTATCATCAGATCATCTACATAAAGAGAAGCAGGTACATCAATTTTTCATATTTATACAAGCACAGGCCAGCTTGACTTCCTGTGAAGTACCATGCTCTGTGTAATTGCTTTAGTCCACACAGCGATCTCTCTTAAACTTATAAAAAATTTGTCCTACTGCTTTTAAGGGATAACTATGGGGTTCCAACCTGTACAACTCCTCTCCAATGTTACCATTGAGGAATGCTGTTTTGATATCATGATGTATTACTTTCATCTTCCATACTGCTGCCACAGGCACCATCTCCTGAATGTACTTTGTTTAGGGACTTGGGCAAAAAAGGGCATTATCAGTGTCACCATGTTTATGAAAAACTCCCTTTGTGACTAATCTTGTCTTGAATCTGTAAACTTTGCCTTCGAGGATGCACTTTGTCTTAATAACCAACTTGCGTTAAATTGCATGTTTGTCTGGTGGTAATTTGGTGAGTTCCCAAGTCTGGAGCTGGGTGAGCGATTCCATCTCTTCATCAGCAACTTTAATACTTTTTGCTTCTCACTGTAGCTTACCAGAATTTCTTCCTTTGCATGAACTTGCGACTTGGTAAGCTTTCCTTATGAGACATGTAAATAAGCCATGTTTCCAAATAATTTTAAATGCTGCAGCCCAGGGTTCTTTCTGTACCACAGTACATATGGAGTTTTTTCATTTTGAAGCTAGAAGACTGTCATGATCATGTCATATCAATCTGTTTGTCAAAGAATGTACTTTGTCTGATTTCACAGAGGGAACATTTCTTTCTTTCTTTAATTACCATTATTGTATGGTACTGTGGTTTGAAACACAACTCATTTTTTTTAAGATGGCTATTGTCTTACCATTGTCTATTCCTTGCTATTAT
The DNA here is from genome assembly GCF_038048845.1 of Mixophyes fleayi. Lineage (NCBI taxonomy): Eukaryota > Metazoa > Chordata > Amphibia > Anura > Limnodynastidae > Mixophyes > Mixophyes fleayi. The sequence goes on from NC_134405.1 coordinate 193,530,033, forward strand.
CTGTGTGCAGTATTGTTGGTATTCTGCAAAACTTGTGGCTTACATATGCAAGATACTCTTGAAATGTCTCTCTTACTTTATCCTTGCATGTAGACTATTGTGTATATATTGTGTATCTTGACTGGTCAACAACAAACACACTCCCTTCCTGGGTTATCAACTTCTCAGCACATGTACAGTCAAAAGTTTTGAGACTGACAAAAGTATTGGTTTTCACAAAGTTGGCTGTTTTAGGTTTTTTAGACCTTTTTGTCAGATGTTGCTATGGTATACTGAAGTAAAATTACAAGTATTTCATAAGTGTCAAAGGCTTTTATTGACAATTACATTAAGTTTATGCAAAGAGTCAATAATTGCAGTGTAGACCCTTCTTTTTGAAGACCTCTGCAATTCGCCCTGACATGCTGTCAATCAACTTCTGGGCCACATACTGACTGATGACCGCCCATTCTTGCCTCATCAATGCTTGGAGTTTGTCAGAATTTCAGGGTTTTTTTTTTGTCCACCCATCTCTTGAGGATTGACCCCAAGTACTCAATGAGATAAAGGTCTGGGGAGTTTCCTGGCCATGGACCCAGAATTTTGATGTTTTAATCCCCGAGCCACTTAGTTATCACTTTTGCCTTATGGCAAGGTGCTCCATCATGCTGGAAAAGACATTGTATGTCACCAAACTGTTCTTGGATGGTTGGGAGAATTTGCTCTTGGAGAATGTTTTGGTTTTCTTTGGCAAAATTGTGAGTGAGCCCACTGCCTTGGCTGAGAAGCAACCCCACACATGAATGGTCTCAGGATGCTTTACTGTTGGCATGACACAGGACTGATGGTAGCGCTCACCTTTCCTTCTCCAGATAAGCATTTTTCCTGATGCCCCAAACAATCTGAAAGGGGATTCATCAGAGAAAATGGCTTTACCCCAGTCCTGAGCAGCTGTACCTTTTGCAGAATATCACTCTGTCCCCGATGTTTTTCCTAGAGAGAAGTGGCTTCTTTGCTGGTCTTCTGGACACCAGGCCATCCTCCAAAAGTCTTCGCCTCACTGTGTGTGCAGATGCACTAACACCTGCCTGCTGCCATTCCTGAGCAAGTTCTGCACTGATGAGCCCCGACCCCGCAGCTGAATCAACTTTAGGAGACGGTCCTGGCACTTGCTGGATGTTCTTGGGCACCCTGAAGCTGCCTTCACCTTCTTTACAACTATTGAACCTCTGTCCTTGAAGTTCTTGATGATCTGATAAATGGTTGATTTAGGTGCAGTCTTACTATCAGCAATATCCTTGCCTGTGAAGCCCTTTTTGTGCAAAGCAATGATGATTGCTCGTGTTTCCCTGCAGTTAACCATGGTTAACAGAGGAAGAACAATTATTTCAAGCACCACCCTCCTTTTAAAGCTTCCAGTATGTTATTCTAACTCAATCAGCATGACAGAGTGATCTCCAGCCTTGTCCTTGTCAACACTTTCACCTGTGTTAACGAGAGTATCACTGACCTGATGTCAGCTGGTCCTTTTATGGCAGGGCTGAAATGCAGTGAAAATTTTGTTTTTGGGGAAAAATTCATTGTCATGGCAAAGAGGGACTTTGAAATGAATTGCAATTCATCTGATCACTCTTCATGACATTCTGGAGTATAAGCAAATTGCCATCATAAAATCTAAGGCAGCAGACTTTGTGAAAAATAATATTTGTGTCATTCTCAAAACTTTTGGCCATGACTGTATATCAAGCACAGAGGCTGTTTTTACTGTTCTTGTTTTGAAAATATTTTATTGTCATTTTCTCTTTCCAGCAGTGATTGGGTGCACTGATTAATATTGCTGATTTTAGCTAGTTTCCTTATTGCTTCATGGTTCCTGTGTCCTATACATTAGTGCCACATATGGAGTTCATACTTGTCACGGGCACTAGGAGTCTTTACCCAGGGATCACCAGATGGTAGGCTTACCAGAGCAATGTAGATGGTAATAAGGTACTCTGGTAGCTGGGTGATCACGGAACATGAAATGATGGCCGATGAGATGCTCAGGAAAGTCTATGACTAGCAACACTGGTAATAATGAGATAATAATACACAAGGAACTGTATGGACAAGGGCACGTGAAGATAGTCAGTGGTCTGCGATAGCAAGTTGTACCACTGCTATAGTGAGGAGGAATGTCCAACAGAAACAAGGAGGTGATGAGAGTCAGCGGTCTGCGGGTAGCAAGTTGTACCGCTGTCTGAGTGAAGGAATGGAATCCAAGTGGAGGTATCCAGGTAGTCAGTGGTCTGCGGTAGCAAGTTGTACCACTGCTATGTGAGAGGAGGATGGAACAGGTGATACCGGAAACAGGGATCAGTGGTCTGACATCAGCAAGTTGTACCACTGAATATATATGTGAGGAGGTGCACGGGGGAAGACTGCAACACAGGATATACACAGGCACCTTATACACGATCCACAGTAATATGCACAATATAGATATATATATATATAAATGACTGAGCAGGTCTGCAATCTAGAAAGTCTCTTGAAGTAGTCCAGCACAATGATAACACAGTCAATGATGGCAATAGACTCAGCCGATAGCAGACTCCAGAGAGAACCAAACACAGTCCAGCAAGATATGCAATACACAGCACAGTCAATGAGAAGTATGCATACCGTGGTTCAGCAGTAGCAGTCAGATGGGATAGCAGCGGTACCTGAGCGGCTAGAGGCCGACTGGATAGAAAGTCCCTGGACAGGTGAGGCAGAGGTCTAGCAGGTGCAGCGCACAGGTGAGTAGACCAACAGGGACACGAATCCACAGGAGTCAGCAACACGTGGAACTGGACTCATAGGAGACCCAGGAGAATGGAGATGATCCAGCAGAGGGTAGTAGATGAGATACAAATCCAATGCTGACAGGAGGGTAGAGACCAGTGGAACACGTGAAGGCGTGGAGAGTGGATCAGCAGGAGATGGACGATAGCGCTGACCACAGCAGCAGGGCTCAGCGGCACACGGAGGTAACCAGTAGCAACCACAGGAACCAACAGCGATGGGAAACAGGAGTGCAGCGCAGGGCAGGAGCTGTTGATCACGAAGTGTAGCAGATGGTCATGAAAGCGGCAGTCTCGAGGAAGACACAGCAAAGATGAGATGAGACTGTAGTGCACGGAGGCAGCGGATAGTAATCAGCTGGCAGTCACGATGTTGAACACAGGCGAGTTGCAAGCAGGAGACTGTAGTGCACGGAGGCAGCGGATAGTAATCAGCTGGCAGTCACGATGTTGAACACAGGCGAGTTGCAAGCAGGAGACTGTAGTGCACGGAGGCAGCGGATAGGAATCAGCAAACAGACTTGATGAGAAGCAGGTGAGTGAAGTAAAAGCTGGAGTGCACGGAGGCAGCGGATAGCAATGAGCAAACAGTCACATTGATATAAAATAACGTTGAAGTGGTTTAGAAGACTGTAGTGCACGGAGGCAGCGGATAGGAATCAGCAAACAGTCCTGAAGATACAGTTGATGGTAGAAGTGGTTTAGAAGACTGTAGTGCACGGAGGCAGCGGATAGGAATCAGCAAACAGTCCTGATGATACAGTTGATGGTAGAAGTGGTATGGAAACCACAGGAATAGAAGTGGTTTGGAAACCACAGGAATCAGCAGCGCTGAATACACGAGGAATACAGGAACACCTTCAGAGACTCATGAGGAATGAGACTCCAAGATCAGGCAACGTGGTGTTGACCACAGGTGCTTAATATAGGGAGGTTGCCTGATCTGCCAATTGAGTTAAAGGGGTATACACTGAAGTATAGAAAAGGGCTGCGCATGCGCAGACCCTCAGGATGGTGGACGACCACGGTTCCTAAATGTCCGGGAAGAGGCACTCACGGTCCGGTGAGTGACAGTACCCCCCCTTTTAAAGGTGGGCACAGAACGCCTGGAACCGGGCTTGTCCGGATTTTTGGAGTAAAACTTCTTCAAAAGGGCAGGAGCATTAAGATCTTCAGCTTTGATCCAAGAGCGCTCCTCAGGACCAAAGCCCTTCCAATGAACGAGGAAGTGGAGGACTCCTCGCGAAATTTTTGCATCTAGTACCTCGGTAATCTCAAAATCCTCCTCCTGATGAACTTGAACTGGCTGCGGAGCTGAGGGAGGAGTTGAAAAACGGTTGATAATAAGAGGTTTGAGCAAAGATACATGGAAGGCATTAGAAATCCGAAGACTCTTAGGAAGAAGGAGTTTCACACATACTGGATTGATAACTTGAATGATCCTATATGGACCAATAAAACGAGGGGCGAATTTCATGGATGGAACCTTCAAACGAATATTTTTTGTGGATAACCAGACACGATCTCCAATTTTTAGTGGTGGAATAGCCCGCCTCTTCTTATCAGCGAAAGATTTATATTTGACAGATGTCTTCTTTAAACAGGTTCTGACCTGAGACCAGATATTTTTAAAGGTCTGACAAACAGTTTCCACCGCAGGAACTTGGGTGGGCGGGAGGGCAGGAAATTCCGGAAAAGACGGATGGTGACCGTAGACCACAAAGAATGGAGTTTTGGATGATGACTCATGGTATATGTTGTTATGGGCGAACTCAGCCCAAGGGAGTAACTCTACCCAGTTGTCTTGATTGGCTGATGAAAATATCCTTATAAAAGTCTCAAGATCTTGATTGACACGTTCGGTTTGTCCATTGGATTGTGGATGGTAAGAAGATGAGAGTGCTAATCGTATGCCCAAGGTTTTACAAAGGGCTCGCCAGAATCTGGACACGAATTGTACTCCTCTATCAGACACAATCTCAGATGGACATCCATGGATACGGAAGATCTCTTTAATGAAATGTTCAGCCAGGATAGACGAGGAAGGCAAACCAGACAGAGGGATGAAATGAGCCATCTTCGAAAATCTGTCCACTACCACCCAAATAGTGTTATGGTTCTTACTAGGTGGTAAGTCAGTAACGAAATCCATACTAATATGGGTCCATGGTTTGGACGGAATGGGTAGTGGTCGCAGCAACCCTGCTGGGGTTCTGCGGGAGGATTTGAATTGCGAACATAATTCACAGGAAGCAATGAACTCTTTGACGTCTCTCCTCATTGAAGGCCACCAGTAACTTCGAGAGAGGATCTCAAAAGTCTTGTGTTCACCGGCGTGTCCAGAAAAACGAGAGGCATGGAACCACGAAAGGATTTTCCTCCTTAGAGTAGGAGGCACGAGGGTCTTCCCAAATGGTAGCGTTTTGGTGGATGAAGCAGCCAGTGAGATACATTTGGGGTCTAGAATGGTATGGTTGGAAACCTCTTCTATATCAGAGGACGTAACAAAGGCTCTAGATAAGGCATCAGCTTTTTTGTTCTTGGCAGCTGGTTTGAAGGTAATTATTAATTCAAAACGGGAAAAGAAAAGAGACCATCTTGCTTGACGAGGGTTCAAGCATTGGGCAGACTGGAGATATGACAAGTTCTTATGATCCGTGAAGATCGTCACCGGATGGCGAGCTCCCTCCAACAAGTATCTCCATTCCTCTAATGCGGCTTTGATAGCCAGTAATTCCTTGTCTCCGATGGTATAATTCTTCTCTGCGGGTAGGAGACCCCGAGAATAGAAGGCACAAGGGTGGAATTTTTGCTGTTCCGAGCGTTGGGAGAGAATAGCTCCTAAGCCCACATTAGAGGCATCTACTTCTAAGAAAAAGGGGAGTGTCACATCAGGCTGACGAAGGATTGGAGCCGAAGAGAAGGACTCTTTTAATGTTTGAAAGGCTTGAATAGCCTCAGTAGACCATTGCTTAGGATTAGCCCCTTTTCGAGTCAGGGCCACAATAGGAAATGCAATGGAAGAAAAGTCTTGAATGAAGCGTCTATAGTAATTGGCAAAACCTAAAAAACGCTGGATCGCACGAAGAGTAGTTGGCTGGGGCCAATGTAGTACAGCATTTACTTTGTCAGGATCCATCTTCAGACCAACTCCGGAAACAATATACCCCAAGAATGGAATCTGGGGTAATTCGAATGAACATTTTTCTAATTTACAGAACAATGAATTTTTCCGTAGCCTGGAGAGGACTTCTGCCACATGTTGGTGGTGAGAAGGCAGGTCCTGTGAAAAAATCAATATGTCGTCCAGGTAGACGACGACACATACATATAATAAGTCCCGAAAAATCTCATTGATGAAGCCCTGAAAAACAGCGGGGGCATTACATAGCCCGAAAGGCATTACCAGATATTCGTAATGCCCGTCTCTGGTGTTAAACGCCGTCTTCCATTCGTCACCGGAACGGATTCTGATTAAATTGTAGGCACCACGAAGATCCAACTTAGTAAAAATACGGGCTCCCTTGATGCGGTCAAATAGCTCAGTGATCAACGGAATGGGATACCGATTCTTGATAGTAATGGCATTGAGTCCACGAAAATCTATACAAGGGCGTAATGATCCATCCTTCTTTTTGACAAAGAAGAACCCAGCTCCAGCGGGCGAGGTGGAAGGTTGAATGAACCCACGCTGGAGGTTCTCCCGTATATATTCAGATGTAGCTTGAGTTTCAGGTAACGAGAGTGGATAGACCCGGCCCCTGGGAGGAGTCTTGCCAGGAAGAAGATCAATCGGACAATCCCAAGAACGATGAGGAGGAAGACGTTCAGACTGAGCTTTATCAAAAACATCGGTAAATGAAGCATATTGAGGAGGGAGTCCCGGTGAAATAGCTGAGATGGAAGCTTGCTGTACCTTGAGAGGAATGACTTGGGAAAGGCAATGATGGTGACATTCAGACCCCCAAGACGTGACTTGAGGGGTGCGCCAGTCAATCTGGGGAGAGTGACACTGAAGCCATGGAAGGCCTAGGACAATCGGACTTGTCGTAACAGGAAGAATTAAAAACGATATCTCTTCATGATGCAGAGCACCAATCTGAAGGGTTACTGGAGACGTACTCTGGGTGATGAGACCGTTGATGAGACGTGATCCATCGATAGCCGTCACAGTAATGGGAGTTTTTAAGGTAATCACTGGTAGAGACCATTGATTTACTAACGATTTGGAAATAAAATTTCCTGCTGCTCCGGAATCAATCAATGCCTGTGACTCAAAGGTTTTGGTAGCAAAGGAAATAGTCACATCAAAAGCGCAGACTTTAGATTTCATAGACGATGGAGAGGACTCCAGGGACCCTAACTTCACCTCTCCAGAACTAGTTAGGGCCTGGCATTTCCCGATCTCTTAGGGCAGGAGCTGAGGACATGAGTGGAATCAGCACAATAGATACAGAGTCTATTCTTGACTCTTCGTCTCCTCTCCTCAGAAGATAACTTGGAACGTCCTATCTCCATGGGAATCACAGCGGGTGACACTGGACGAAATTGAGGGTTAGAGCGAAGAGGTGCTTTAGCAGAAGTCGTTTTCTCAGCCTCTCTTTCACGAAATCTCATATCAACACGATGGCATAGAGAGATCAAATCTTCAAGGGACGAAGGAAGCTCTTGAGTAGTCAGTGCATCTTTAATTTTATCGGAAAGCCCCTGCCAGAAGGCGGCAACTAGGGCTTCAGTGTTCCACTGAAGTTCAGAGGCTAAGATCCTAAATTGAATGACGTACTGGCCTACAGTATGAGATCCTTGTCGCAGACGGAGGATGCTGGAAGCAGCGGAGGTCACACGACCTGGTTCATCGAACACACTTCGGAATGTAGAAATGAATTTGGCACTATCTTGTAATATTGGATCGTTCCTCTCCCACAGAGGGGAGGCCCAAGCCAGGGCTTGTCCTGAAAACAAAGAGATAAGATAGGCCACTCTGGAACGATGGGTAGAAAAATTTTGAGGTTGGAGCTCAAAATGGACTGAACATTGGTTAAGGAAACCCCTACAAGTTTTGGGGTCTCCATCGTACTTTGACGGAGTAGGCAGGTGAAGCGTGGAAGCTGTAGGCACCTGGGATGGCAATGGGGAAACGGAGGAAAGCACAGGAGCTTCAGTAGTAGCTGTCACAGTCTGTCCAGATGTTCCTTGGGAGGTTAATGACTGATAACACTGAAGTAACAGCTGTTGGCGGGCATCCTGTTGTTCCACACGGCTAACCAGATGTTGCAGCATCTCTTTGGCGGTAGGTTCCGCATCTGGGTCTGTCATGGCCTGATCTTACTGTCACGGGCACTAGGAGTCTTTACCCAGGGATCACCAGATGGTAGGCTTACCAGAGCAATGTAGATGGTAATAAGGTACTCTGGTAGCTGGGTGATCACGGAACATGAAATGATGGCCGATGAGATGCTCAGGAAAGTCTATGACTAGCAACACTGGTAATAATGAGATAATAATACACAAGGAACTGTATGGACAAGGGCACGTGAAGATAGTCAGTGGTCTGCGATAGCAAGTTGTACCACTGCTATAGTGAGGAGGAATGTCCAACAGAAACAAGGAGGTGATGAGAGTCAGCGGTCTGCGGGTAGCAAGTTGTACCGCTGTCTGAGTGAAGGAATGGAATCCAAGTGGAGGTATCCAGGTAGTCAGTGGTCTGCGGTAGCAAGTTGTACCACTGCTATGTGAGAGGAGGATGGAACAGGTGATACCGGAAACAGGGATCAGTGGTCTGACATCAGCAAGTTGTACCACTGAATATATATGTGAGGAGGTGCACGGGGGAAGACTGCAACACAGGATATACACAGGCACCTTATACACGATCCACAGTAATATGCACAATATAGATATATATATATATAAATGACTGAGCAGGTCTGCAATCTAGAAAGTCTCTTGAAGTAGTCCAGCACAATGATAACACAGTCAATGATGGCAATAGACTCAGCGGATAGCAGACTCCAGAGAGAACCAAACACAGTCCAGCAAGATATGCAATACACAGCACAGTCAATGAGAAGTATGCATACCGTGGTTCAGCAGTAGCAGTCAGATGGGATAGCAGCGGTACCTGAGCGGCTAGAGGCCGACTGGATAGAAAGTCCCTGGACAGGTGAGGCAGAGGTCTAGCAGGTGCAGCGCACAGGTGAGTAGACCAACAGGGACACGAATCCACAGGAGTCAGCAACACGTGGAACTGGACTCATAGGAGACCCAGGAGAATGGAGATGATCCAGCAGAGGGTAGTAGATGAGATACAAATCCAATGCTGACAGGAGGGTAGAGACCAGTGGAACACGTGAAGGCGTGGAGAGTGGATCAGCAGGAGATGGACGATAGCGCTGACCACAGCAGCAGGGCTCAGCGGCACACGGAGGTAACCAGTAGCAACCACAGGAACCAACAGCGATGGGAAACAGGAGTGCAGCGCAGGGCAGGAGCTGTTGATCACGAAGTGTAGCAGATGGTCATGAAAGCGGCAGTCTCGAGGAAGACACAGCAAAGATGAGATGAGACTGTAGTGCACGGAGGCAGCGGATAGTAATCAGCTGGCAGTCACGATGTTGAACACAGGCGAGTTGCAAGCAGGAGACTGTAGTGCACGGAGGCAGCGGATAGTAATCAGCTGGCAGTCACGATGTTGAACACAGGCGAGTTGCAAGCAGGAGACTGTAGTGCACGGAGGCAGCGGATAGGAATCAGCAAACAGACTTGATGAGAAGCAGGTGAGTGAAGTAAAAGCTGGAGTGCACGGAGGCAGCGGATAGCAATGAGCAAACAGTCACATTGATATAAAATAACGTTGAAGTGGTTTAGAAGACTGTAGTGCACGGAGGCAGCGGATAGGAATCAGCAAACAGTCCTGAAGATACAGTTGATGGTAGAAGTGGTTTAGAAGACTGTAGTGCACGGAGGCAGCGGATAGGAATCAGCAAACAGTCCTGATGATACAGTTGATGGTAGAAGTGGTATGGAAACCACAGGAATAGAAGTGGTTTGGAAACCACAGGAATCAGCAGCGCTGAATACACGAGGAATACAGGAACACCTTCAGAGACTCATGAGGAATGAGACTCCAAGATCAGGCAACGTGGTGTTGACCACAGGTGCTTAATATAGGGAGGTTGCCTGATCTGCCAATTGAGTTAAAGGGGTATACACTGAAGTATAGAAAAGGGCTGCGCATGCGCAGACCCTCAGGATGGTGGACGACCACGGTTCCTAAATGTCCGGGAAGAGGCACTCACGGTCCGGTGAGTGACAATACTGTATGTCGGACCTGCTTGGTGATGATGACCATTTCCTTGCACTTCAGCTGAAACGATTTAACAGTAATTTTTTCTTAATGTAACTCATATTTGTCATGATGACATCCTTGAATGTCACTTGCTTGCATGCTTTGTGAGTCTCTGCACTGACAACAGATTAATTTCAAGACTTCATACATATAATACATTGTTTACTGATGTCTTTATGTTGAGTGTAGAGGAGACTGAATAGTATAGGTAACCCTTATTCCTTCTGAGATTATATTCTGTTCATTAGCTACAGTAATGCTTTTTGTGTTACTTTGGTCAAGGTGAAAGAAGAAGTTTTTAGCATTAGTCATATGAATCTTTATTTCTGAGTCAATACACAATGTTTGCTTTAATAAAGCACTTACACTGGTTTTAAAGCCAGCCTCAGTAACTGAAGTATTTGGCCTTTTGTTGATTATCTTTCTTCTTCAGGTGACTCATTCTAGGTTTTCAAACATGACAGACACCCTCTAGGTGACCAGGTTTCTTGCATACAAAACATTCACATGTTTCATGTTGCTGACTAGTCTTGTGCCATTTTCAATAATATTGAATTTTTTTATGCCTTTATTGTATAGAGACCCTTGAATATAATATAACAAGCTGCTTTATTACTCTTTAATGTTTTTAACATTAGTCATTTATATTCTATGTTGCTAAAGTTTCTAAAAGGTTATGTTGTTGATCATCCATTAGCATAATTGACAAATACATTGTACATTGCTTACTCTCTAACATTTACTCTTATCTTTGAGATATGTATTGGTCCATGTACCCTTTTTTTAAGATGTAGCTTGTTGTCACAATGTGCACTCAACTGAGTCAGTGTGACATGGGGTTAATCACTATAACACCACCTGCTATATCTACAAATGATTAAGAAACCTTTAAAATTATATTTCACACTCTCTATTAATCCAAAATTGCCACCACCAACATTTGATTTCAAAGCCAATACTTTCTGGGAGTCTTCGGTTGCTCCCAGTTTGTATCCCACTACAATTCAACTTAATTTATAGTTACCCAGAGAATCGACTGTATGTAGTGTTTTAATAACCAAGCTGTCTAGCACATGAGTTTATTAAGAACACAATGGCAGAATGTTATTAAATTTGTGTTCTTTCTGGAAGAGGTGTGGTGGAAAGGCTGAATGAGTTTATGACCCTGGTTTTTTTTTTGCTCCAAACAATTTAGTCAGGACCTTTTTTTAAATTAAATATATTTTGTATGGAGCTTCATAGAAACATAATTTTCCTTTCAATGCACAGAGAATATATTTACACAAAGTGTACACCAAACATGAGTATGCCATATTAATCATTTTAGAAATACTTTCTTTCTATATCTTTACATTTAAGGTGATCTTTAAGGTTGACATATCATAACATCCATGTAATCTGGATTATGACCAATATTCCTTTGCTGTATAAATTTCCTATATGGTTCATGAGGAACTGACTTGAAGTGAACTACTACAAAGGGAATTTTACAATGTAGGGCAATTGGTCAGTGCACCGAACATTTTCTACCAGGATTATTTAATCTATTGGATACAGCAGGTCTGAATATGACATTCCCTGTTATGTAGCAGGATACTGGTACTAGAAGAGAGCATGTGGACAGGTAAGATTTGTCAGCCTAGTAAATTAACCCCTCCTGTACTTGCCCACAGCAATTCATGTTTTATATGTTAATCGTTTATCGTGTCATAGCCACAACACTTGTATATTTCTAAAAATAATCCCTAATATTGACGTTCAATATAGGATATCCATTTTCCACTTGTTTGCATTGGATCTGCCAATGACTAATTTTCCCTGTCCATTCACAGAATGAAATAGTTGTTTTTAAGAATCCTTGACAGATGTAAGGGTGATGTAAAAAAGCACTAGTTCAGTTGCTAGGTAACATGGAGCTTGTAGATGAATTCCCCACTGAGCTAACCTTTAGATATGCAAAAAATCAGTTGTCTTCCTATATTCTGCTCTGTTGCTACAAGAATAAGCAGTAAGCTGTACAAGCCAAGATGATGTGCAATAAAACAGGAAATAAAACAGAATAATCTTTGAGATACAGATAGAAATAATTAAAAACTGATTTTTTTTTATTAAAGGAACCGCACCTACTGGCTTTAATGAAAGCTGATATATAAAATTACCCCCTGCTCATTTATAAAACAATGACTGTGTATCACAGTGTAAATTACTATTTGTCACATCATTGCACTTGCTTTTGCTCATTTGCAGCAGGTGTATTCCAAAAGATGGTATTTCTATATGCCTCTTGTGTGCCTTGTGCAGCTATAATAAGGAAACCAGCATGGTAGATGTTCAGCCCTAGTATATAAATGGAATCAAATGTGTGATCGGGAAACTTGGAAAATCCTTTCCAAGGGGTGATAAACATTTTTAGATGCACAACCAACAGACTGTTTTTGTCAGACTTGTCCTCAAGTGGTTTAAATCCATAATTTAAATTGAAAGCAGTTTGTGCATCCAGGAGTGCAAATTATATCTCACTAACACTTGTGCACACTGAAAACGAATGTAAGTAGCACACTCGGACTGCAGCAGTGCACTATAGCCCCAACTTCTCCTGCAGTCTATCTGTTTAAAATAAATAAGGTTAATTGATACAATGGATAATTGTTCATATAGGTAAATGATGTGCTATCAATATACATATTTGTATGTTTAGCCCATTGTGAAATTTTACTAAAGATGTAAATAGTAAGCTATTAGTGCAATCTGAAAAGAGCAGGGCCTTTGCACCTCTGTGCACTGATAGTTTGGAGACAGAGAGCAATTACAGACAGCTTGCTGTACTGTAGGTTTTAACACAAATTAGGTGGGACTGGGAAGGGGGGACAATGTCCTATGTGTTCTAAGATAGGGGTTAATCATAGTAGAAGCACCTATAGGCTGATCTACATCTCTTCCCCTGATCTTTCCTCCTCCCTCCTCTCTCGTGTCTCTGACTGCCTCTCAGCCATCTCCTCCTGGATGTCCTCGCGCTTTCTTAAAATTAACATCTCTAAAACTGAACTCATTGTCTTTCCCCCGTCCAGACTCCCATCCCACCATGACCTCTCTATCGTTGTTAACAACTCCACTATCTCCTCTGTCACCCAACTCCGCTGCCTGGGTGTCACTCTTGACTCCTCTCTCTCTTTTGCCCCCCACATTCAATCCCTCACTCAAACCTGTCGCTTCCAACGCCATAATATCGCCCGCATCCGTTCCTTCCTCTCTCAAGATGCCACCAAAGCTATCATCCATGCTCTCATCATCTCCCGCCTCGATTACTGCAACCTCCTCATTACTGGCCTCCCCCACTCCCACCTCGCCCCCCTCCGCTCTATACTCAATGCGGCTGCAAGACTCATCTTCCCCTTACGCCGCTCCTCCTCCGCCTCCCCTCTCTGTCTTGCCTTACACTGGCTCACCTTCCCCTACAGAATCCTTTTCAAACTCCTCACCACCACTTGCAAGGCTCTCTCCCAGGCTACTGCCCCTTATATCTCTAACCTCCTCTCCATTCACACTCCTGCCCGCTCCCTGCGCTCGGCCAATGACCGTCGCCTCTCCTCCACTCTTATCACCACTTCCCATTCCAGAATTCAAGACTTCTCCCGTGCGGCCCCCCTTCACTGGAACGACCTCCCTCCCGTCTGCTCTCTGGAGGTCCCCTAGATCATTTGCACATAACTTTCCACCCCTAGCCAGCAGATGACTATTGTGCCACTTGGTCATTTTCTTCCTTTCTCTGGAATACCTCTCTCTTGTCTTCCTGGCCTCTGGTCATCACCAAGCTAGTACTCTTTTGGTCTCTATGACCCTCAAGTTCTATACTAATCTTATATTGTCAATTGCCACTCAATGACCTTCTAATGACTTTAAATATTGTTTCATATCATTTTAAATTCCTCACCTCCCCTCATAAACATGCTAAATTACATGCCTCCCTCCACTCTCTTAAGGGTGACTTGGTCTTCCTTCAAGAGACACACTTTATTAATCACCTCCATGCTGAACTTAAATGTAAAACGTTCCCCTGACCTATCATGCATGTGACCTCAAACATAAAATACATGTGGTTGCGATTGTTTTTGGCCACCACCTCACCTTTGACTCCTAGAAGCCCATAGGGATACAGACAGAAGATTCCTGATTTTGGAATGCAATCTAAATAATCTCCCCTGCACCCTCATAAACATGTATGCCCCAAATTTTGCCAACACAATTTCTTAAAAAAACTAGACTTCTTGATAGCTTAGGTTAGGTGGGGGGAATTGATAGTGGGATGCAAATTTAATGCAGTCCTTGCCTCTAGTCTAGATAGGTATACCCTCCCTGTCAAATCAGAGAGATTCTCAGAACTCAAAGGCCCTACAGATTTGTTTGAAACTCCGTAATCTATATGACTGGAGAATTTCTTACACTCTTGCTAAAGACTACAGCTTCTTTTTCCCTGTCCACGATACCTACTCTAGTATCATGATCCTGATGAGCCATGATTGCACTCTAAAATTTGTAACTTTCTGAATTTATCCCATAACCTGGTCAGATCATGCCATTATCTCAGCGGTCCTCTAATCCTTAGCCCTGAGACCCCCAAAGCTACTGTAGAATCACTGAACCTCTACTCCATAATACAAGTAAAGATACTCAATTGAAATCTCTCCTCTTTGAATATTTTGATACAAACGATTCTCCAGATATCTTCCCAATGACCCTTTGAGATACCCATAAGGCAGTCCTTGGAGGTCACCTCATTGCCCCTGCATCCAATTAGTCTAGACAGGACAAGACAAGACAAAGCAGTTATACAACTTTCTACAAGAGTTGGAATTGCAAAATAAATCTAGCCAAAACCCTAATATCCTACACAAGATAGATCTGTTAGTGGCATCTAATTGTACTTTCGGCCACTAGAGATCTCTGTATTTGTTAAACTTAGCTAAACAGCTCCTGTTACTTGTCACACTTTCAGCGTCTGACTACTCGCATATATATCTGTTTGACCATTGGACTTCAGGTGAAACCACCACGAACATAACACCTACTCTTTTCACACCAGACAGCCAATAAATTAAAGTGACTGAATCAACATTACTATGAAAAAGTTGACAAAGCTGATAGAAGATTGCC
This sequence comes from Mixophyes fleayi, assembly GCF_038048845.1. NCBI lineage: Eukaryota > Metazoa > Chordata > Amphibia > Anura > Limnodynastidae > Mixophyes > Mixophyes fleayi. Next base: position 193,545,336 of record NC_134405.1, read on the forward strand.
ACTAGACTAGGAGCTAAGTGGCAGCCTGGAAACACCTTGTCATCAGGGACTAAACTGGAGTTTTGCAATAGGACCCTTATTGGATTTGCTATGAATTTCAAAAGTATTATTCAAATCTATATAACATACGTCGGGCATCAAGTGCCTCAGCTAGGCAAAGACAGACACAATTGATTGATGAATGCCTTACTGATGCTAAACTCTATAAGTAACATTCTGTTCTTTTAGTTTATTTAACTTGGTTCATGACAAAAGAGAGCACCCCCTCTAATTTGAAAAAAGACCCAGGTATAATATTGTTTATTACAGAGATAGAGGATTGGTCTTTTCTCTAGTGTGAATTATATTTTCTTTTGCAGTATATTTGGTATTAATTTACTCAGGCCTGTCATAGTTATTTGAGTCCAGTACAGAATTAAATTGTGAAAAATACTCTATTCAGTCACCAAATAAAATGTCAAATTTTAGCCTTACAACAGAATTAAACATACATTTTGAATAAGGGAATGCAAATTTAGACTCCATATTCTCAGAAGAGATGGGTGAAGGTGGTAGAAACAACTGCTCTCGGCAAATAATTCATTTATCCCATAAATTCTTAACAAATGCTCAAATTATTAAGCAGAGATTTATCTTTTTCACCGACAACTAGGTTTAACCACTTTAAATGGGAGAAAGAACTCCATTTGTTAATGAGGAAATTATGCTTGACAATATTTTTTGATCAAAAAACTGAAGTAGATCCTCATCCTCAAATACAAAAAGGGGGGAATTATAGAAGAACTCCCTTCTTCTCTTCTAACTCTTCCTGATATCTCTTGGGAAGAAATACAAACAGCATACATTTTGACACAACTTTTAAGTGAACAATTGCATTAAGAAAATCCACCAGTCAAAACAGTTCTAGACCAATTTGCAAGAAAAACAGATCAGCATTCTTTCCCAGTGAAAACATCTGCCCACAAATAATAGTTTTCCTAAATATGGTATCTACAGATTTAGATAATCTGAAGAAAGAAGAAAAAGCAGTTCTCAAGGAGATTGAAGGTTGGGATGATGTGCTTATTATTTACTGGAGGAAAGTTGTTTTATGGCCAACACCAATGTAAAAGAAGGAAATTGATAGACAATTGAAAGATGCCAACTGTTACATGTTTTTATTCTCAAATTCAACAGAAAACTTTAAGTCATTTTATCACACAATTATGGAAAGAGCATACAAAGCAGGCACGATCATTAAGCCCTAATATGACTTTTTGAAAACAGATCATTTAAAAACGCCAATAATATACTTATTACCGAAAATGCACAAAAAAGAAAAGACACCACCACTTAGACCTATTATTATTATTATTATTATTATTATTATTATCTTTAATTTAAAAGGCGCCACAAAGGGTCCGGAGCGCCGTACATGACATATACAGAAAACAGTGACCCATGACACAACATGATACATAAAGAACAAAATATGAAGAACAAAAATATATAAATATACGGGTTGGGTACGAATTAACTATTGTGAGTATGCTGACAAGCCCTACAAAATAAACCCGAAAAGCTGCAAAAAGGAATGAAAAAAACAGACTTACCTTGAAGACAACGCTGGAGATCTCCGATTGGATCAGCATGATGACAGCAAGCGTTTCCGATTGAAGAACTGTTCGGCAGTGCAGGCTGATGTCATTGCGATGTCTGTCACTAGAAATTTAAAGCGGCAATGTCGGGAACCCTAAGGTTAAGTGTTTAAACACTTAACCCGACACTGCCGCTTTTTTTTTTTAAAGGGATAGAATGTGAGGTTTGAAGGAGAGGGAGGAATCAAGGATGACCCCAAGGCATCGGACTTGAGGGACAGAAACAAGGGTAGTGTTATTAACAGAAATAGAGAGGGGGGGAGGTGTGAGAGTCCTGGAAGGGGGGAAGATGAGTTCAGTCTTGGAAATATTGAGTTTAAGGAAGCGTTGGGACATCTAAGATGAGATGGCCGAGAGACAGCAGGAGACACCAGAGAAAAGGGAAGGGGAGAGGTCAGGGGATGAAAGATAAATTTGGGTATCATTAGCATAGAGGTGGTACTGGAGGCCAAAGGAGTGGATGAGGACACCAAGGGAAGAGGTGTAGAGAGAGAAAAGCAGGGGGCCAAGAATGTAACCTTGGGGAACGTCAACAGGTAAGTGAAGAGGGGGGGATGTAGAGTCATGTGTAGAGACTGAGAAGGAGCGGTTGGTGAGGTAAGAGGTAAACCAGGAGAGGATAGTGTTACAGAGGCCTATAGACTTGAAGGCAGCAAAGAGGTCAAGAAGGATAAGAAGGGAGTAGTGTCTTTTGGATATACCGACGCAAAGGTCATTAATGACCTTAGTGAGGGTAGTTTCGGTGGAGTGGAGTGTGCGAAAACTGGATTGGAGCGGTCAAGGAGTGAGTGAGAAGAGAGAAAGGAGGTGAGACAATTTTAGACAACCCGTTCAAGGAGTTTGGAGGCAAAAGGAAGAAGCGAAATAGGTCGGTAATTAGAGAAAGAGGCGGGATCAAGGGACGGTTTCTTTAGTATGGGGGAGACAAGAGCATGTTTAATAGAGGAGGGGAAAATTCCAGAGGAGAGGGATAGGTTGAGGAGGTGGGCAAGGTGGGAGGAGGCCTCAAGAGAGAGGGAGCGGAGGAGGTGGGAGGGGATTAGGTCCTGTGGGCAAGTGGAGGGGGGTAAGTAAGAGAGAAAGGTATGGACTTCATCTGCAGATACCGGAGTGAAGGAAGAGAAGGAGGCTGAGCTAGCAAGTGGGGAGGGGAGAAAGAAGATAGCAGCCGTAGAGGAGGGTGGGAAGGGGGACAGAGTGGGCAGGGAGGGGGGGGAGAGAGTGGGGTAAGAAGGGACTGCTGGGAGATGTCAGGGTGTATTGACTCAATCTTGGAGGTGAAGTGGGTAGCAAAGTCGACAGCAGAGAGCTGGGGGGGGGGAGAGGAGGGAGTTGAAGGTGGCAAAAAGCCGACGGGGGTTGGAGAATTGGGAAGAAAGGAATAGATAAACTAACTGAATCAGCAAGTGTATTTGTATTCACTCATTTAAGAATATATGTTACCTTCCTACCTTCATATATCAAAGATACAGCAGACATTAAGAAGTTGCTGAATAGTATAAACCTGGAACCTGATGCTTGGTTAATAACTTGTGGCATAGAGTCACTTTATACCAGCATTAAACATTCCATTGGTGTTGAAGCAATCAAATTCTTTCTTCAGGCTGATAACAATTTACAATTCAACAGCTTCTAAATATAACTGTTAAAGTTTGTCTTTAATAAAAATATTTATATTGAGGACAAATTGTATTTACAAGTACAAGGTACAGCGATGAGAGTGACAGGTGCTCCCACATATGCTAACCTGTACCTGGGTTGGTTGGAGAGGGAGTTGGTTTTTGGCAACCCACTTACAAAATACACTGATCATCTAATCACATGGGCAAGATTAATTGGTAGCATTCTAATCATCTGGAGTGGTGATCAAAAAGTGTTTGAAGTATTCATTAACATTGATAATACTAATGACAACAATTTAAGACTAACCTATGAAATGAGTAAGGACTCAATTAACTTTTTAGAAATAACAACTAGAAAAGGGGATAGTGAAAGAATAGAAACAGACATATATTAAAAAAAACATTCAAATAGTGGTTTGCACAATAGCAGCTTTTATGTCATCAATTTTAGAGAATCGATGATAATTGCTCAAATCCACAAGATTTTAGTTAAAGAGCAGATAAATGCAGTTTGAGACTTCATAAGCGGGATATAGTAAGTGATTTGTAAAAAAAGCACTCAATCAAGTTAAGATGAAAGATTGCAGTCAGTTGCTATATCCCAAGTGTAAACAAACAAATAAACCAATAAGGTGAGGTTCATTGGTGATTCTTGCAATGAGTGGAAAGATATACAATCAATATTGCAAAAACATTACCCATCTTATTATCTGTCAGGTATTTTGGACACCAGAGTCTTCCTCAGTTGGAGAAGAGCTATCTAATCGACTAGTTGTGAAGAGTCATTTTCTCCAAAATAAGAGGACACCCAACCATATTGAAAGATCCTATTGTTACGGTGGTTGTAGGGCATACACTTACATAAAAAAAACTACACAGGTCTAGGATAAGTATGGGGAAACAAACAAAATTTAAGAATAAATAAATTGCAACATTAAAGGGGTAATTTATATACTTAAGTGTCTTTGCAACAAGATATATGTAGGCATGATCACAAGGAATTTGAAACAATGAATATTAGAGCCTGTGGGTACAATAAGAAATGATGATAAGGGAAAATTCAAACAACTTCCCTTTGTTGCAAGACATATTTTACAGGATACCAATGAGAAAAAATAAAACTAGGGATAAAAGGTGGTAACCTAACAAAGGGGTTACTACAGAATGAGAGCAAATTGATTTTATTGTTCACTTCCCTTGTACCACATGGATTTAATGAAAAATTTAAATTATGCCAGTTTTTTGGATCAATAAATAGATTTCTCTGAAAAAAAAATTGTCTGATTCCTATTAAAAACAATTTTAACTTTGACCTCTGTGAGCAATAACAACCTAGTATGGTATTTCAAGCTATTTCATTAGAGAACATAGTGTCTTCTATAATAGCATGATCAATTCTTACTTTAATTCTGAAAGAATGACATGTAATTAATAAATGGAAATAAATAAACATATTATGAGTACTATGCAATGAGTTTAAAGTAGATTTACTTATAAATGAAACTATTAGAGAAGAAGATAGAATACATATTGTTTTGGAATATTATTTTCAGGACTGTATAGGTATACAAGGCATTATTACAATGTAACTGGATTAATATCATTATTCATGCTTTAAATACCCATGAAAAACACTTACCTTGATCCAGGTGTGATGCCTCCTGGCAAGAAATTTGAATGCAGCCGTGATCTATATGTAGAAAGTACTTAAGAAGAATAACTTGTGCGTTATACTTAATATAAGTGTTATAATCACTCTTGGTACTAACTATAATAATTCACCTTATTATAATATTTTTTGTCACTTAGCTATAGGAATAACCTCCGGGTGCTCCGTTTTCCTGCCACACTCCAAAAACATACTGGTAGGTTAATTGGCTGCTATAAAAAAAATTGCCCTTAGTCTCTCTCAGTCTGTTGTGTGTAGGTGTTAGGGGATTTAGACTGTAAGCTTCAATGGGGCAGTGACTGATGTGAGTGAGTTCTCTGTGCAGCGCTGCGGAATTAGTGGCGCTATATAAATGATGATGATGATGATGATGATGAATAACAGGTTATTTTCACATTATCAAAGGATTAATATAAACATGCACATGGATTTGGTATACAAATAAAGGTAATTTAGCATCACAATATAAATATAGTTTCAGCAAAAGATAGTAAATAATATGTATATATATATATATATATATGTGTGTGTGTGTGTGTATATATATATATATATATATATATATATATATATATATATATAATAATTTCTTTATTATTATGAGCACATTCACTGTGTTAATGTAGATATACATTGTACACTGAGGATGAAGCTGTCTGTAGACATGATATTCTAACCATTCCACAAGATAGAAGAATTTAAATGTATCAATACCATTGAGTTTGTTCTGAGTACTACTCGGTTTAAGTACGCTCTGCCTTATGATACTTGTCTTGTGTAGACAGACAGAACAAACTGTGGTATACGTACAAACGTTTTCTCTTATACAATAAATGAACAACTATTAACAGTATAATCAAAATAAATAAGGTTTTTAAGACATTTTTTTTTTTTTTTACATTCAGTACATAAAGCAAGGTGCTTTAATTGTCTATCTTACTTGCATACACATATTCTGAGCTAAATAGTGGCATGTATAAATGTAGTTTTTAGAACAAAGACTATGCCGTGTCTCTCATCACTATCAGTCAGCACCTACACCTATCCTGTAGCTGGTGTAAATGGTACAACTGAAACCAAGCATACTTACAAGAAACCCAGGACCTGAATCGGCCGCATATGAATTGGAACGCCATTTGCGTGGCCCTACTGTATATGGCCTATGTTAGTCCGGCCCTTCCCTCACCTGTTCCGTCTCTCAAGTCGTAGACTGTCGTGTCATTTGCATTCATGAATTGCATGCATTTGTGGTCATTGGTGTAAGGTCCATTTCTGAGCATTTGCAAAGCTATTTAAGATATCCTACGCACTTGGATGTACGGCTGAACATGAATCAGGCTCATTAAGTAATAAATAAATACTAATGGTTGTGACACAAAACATTCTGATAAAAAATAAATACTATAACAAGTAGCAATAGGGATTGCTCATAGCCTATTATAAGTACCAATAAGTGGCGATGTTAGTTGGTAATAATATGAATGTGTTTCTTCATATGGTAAACAGAGATGTGAGTGTGTTAATATAATAAATAAGTATACAAAACAAAAAGACAGTTGCTGTCAGCACTTATCCTTAACACTGCATATCTGTGTGTATCTAGCAAAATGAAAACATGAGGTATTGGTTCATATTTTGATCAAAACCTTTAATCCTGCATCCCAGCATCAAAGGCACCTCATTATGCGCAAGTCATACACGGACCTATATGCTTTAAACATCATTAAAATGCAGTTAAATCAGATGCACTCACCTTCCAGGTATATGGGTTTACATCTAGCAAGGGCTTATTGTGAGCCACACCCAAATGTGCCTTAAATAGGCTTGGACAGCTGCTAAGACAACATAAGGCAATATTTTGAGACATAACCAGAGAAGCAATAAGCCTGCGCTCCATAAAATATATGGTATAAAATATATAGTACCAGCTGTGTGGCTCTAAGCCTACACTTGGTATATACCATATTTATATATGGTACTAGCTGCGTGGCTCTAAGCCTGCACTCGGTATAACCCATATTATATATGGTACCAGCTGTGTGGCAATATAAATGACCATATATGTATACAAAACAAAAAGACAGTTGTCAGCTATCCATAACACTGCATATCTGTGTGTATCTAGCAAAATGAAAACATGAGGTATTGGTTCATATTTTGATCATAACCTTTAATCCTGCATCCCAGTGTCAAGGGCACCTCATTATATGCAAGTCATACACTGACCTATATGCTTTAAACACCATTAAAATGCAGTTAAATCAGATGCACTCACCTCCCAGGTATAGAGGTTTACATCTAGCAAGAGCTGATTGTGAGCCACACCCAAATGTGCCTTTAATAGGCTTGGACAGCTGCTAAGACAACATAAGGCAATATTTTGAGACATAACCAGAGAAGCAATAAGCCTGCGCTCCATAAAATATATGGTATAAAAAAGATGGTACCAGCTGTATTGCTCTAAGCCTACACTCGGTATATACCATATTATGTATGGTACTAGCTGCGTGGCTCTAAGCCTGCACTCGGTATAACCCATATTATATATGGTACCAGCTGTGTGGCAATATAAGTGACCATATATGTATACAAAACAAAAAGACAGTTGTCAGCTATCCTTAACACTGCATATCTGTGTGTATCTAGCAAAAGTAAAACATGAAGTATTGGTTCATATTTTGATCAAAACCTTTAAGCCTGCATCCCAGTGGCAAGGGCACCTCATTATATGAAAGTCATACATTGACCTATGTGCTTTAAACACCATTAAAATGCAGATAAAATCAGATACACTCACCTCCCAGGTATAGGGGCTTACATATAGGGAGGTGGGTGCATCTGATTTTAACTGCATTTTAATTGTGTCTTTTGTGCTGACTTTCCCAGTACAGAGGTTACTTCCAGTACAGTGTTGTGTACCCTGTGCAAAAAAACTTTATAATAACTGAAATGCTTTGCTCTAATTGTATAGTTTTAATATGTGGAGCATATGAACAGGTAATTGAGTTTCATTTATTTTCGTAACATACAAATGGAACAAATTTATGATGCAATTATTGGTTCAGTATGCTATAGAACAATGCATGCATCGTTTCAAGTCGACAGAGGCACTTACACACTAATAATAATGGATAACAAGATAATATGGTATAGTAAATATAATATGCTATAGTATAGTATATAATATGGTCTAATATATATATTTTCTTCATTCTGTATGCACCCAGTAAAATATTTGCAAAAGTGGAATTCTTCTGTAGGAAATAATTGATCAACACAGAAGTAGAATATTTGCAAACATTTATACTATAATAATAGAATTGTCTCACAGTTAAATGAAAATACTGCATATTGTAGGAGACCTGAGTGACTTTCAACAACAGATAACTAAAATATATTCTATGACATTGCTACATATAATCACAGGTAGGTTCTGGGTTTGTATAGCTATGAAGGGATGAAAGCTTTGCAGATTTGCAATCATCATGCATGATACAAGAAGGGTAATCCAGTGTAGTGTTAAGTATGGCACATTTCTGTTTCCAATACATAAAATATCAGCGGTTTATGATTGTTAGATTGAGAATGAAAGCATGTATTTGGCACTTCATGTACAGTGTATGGCAGGGCTCGCATAACATTTCAGAGAGCCCATATTAGCTGGAGCCTTGTGACTGTGCCATGTAAAAAGATTACCCATAGAGTAGGTCACACAGTCATTAATGCCAATGTAAAATTAATTGCTAGAGTGACACCAGTATGAAAATGAAAACAAATGATCTGAAAAGACTTGGCAGCTTTTTGACAGGCAATCCATGAATCCAATCAAATTAGACTATTCCATCTGACTGACTCAGGGGAAACAATCACCTCTGAAAGCTGGATTTAATCTGCAAAGTGTTATTTAATAGTGTAAAGGAATCTGCATAGTGTTATTTAATAGACTAAAGGTTCTGTGCAAGCCTGACATTTCTACTGGTACATATAATACATTTGTGGAGGGAATAGGGAGGTGTATTTATCATATGGGACACATTTATCATTAAAGTGCTGATCAATTTAACAAAAATAAATTCTTGCTGATACTCAGCTCTCCTGGCGATTCTGGACTGGAGCAGTAATGGTTAACTTACTGCTTTGCTGGTCGAGCCTGTGTAGCCAACTCACTCATAAGAAATCAAACCTAAAGCCAAAATTTGGGATTCAGCTCCACTAGGAAAAGTTTAAACATAATTTAATAAGATATCATAGATATCTCCTGCTTTAGGCCAAGTATCGCATTATACCGCTGTTCACATAATTCTCAACGGAGACTGTGGTTTGGGCAAGTTTATCACACTCTGAAAAGCCTAGCTTCTCTGAGCTTGGCCCCGATGGTTAACGCCATCATATGCAGTGGCGCACGCAGGGGTGGTTTCGGGTTTTCCAAAAAACCCCTCCCCTCCGCGAACCAACGATACTGTACAGCAGCCGCGGCGCTGTCAAAGAAGCGTCCGTGGCAGTGCTGTATTGTAGTATAATACAGCACTGCCGCGGATGCTGCTTGACAGCGCCGCGGCTGCTGTAGAATTCAGACTCACCGAAATGGAGCTGCTGCCCATACAGCGAGGCAACCTTCTCTATACTCCTCTACCCCACTCTTCCGTTCAACCTGTGTAAATGTCTGCTCCCTTACAAACCCACACGCCACGGTGGTAATCAAGGCGCACTTGTGCAAATCAAGGAGTATAGCGAGTCCAAAGCTGATTTTCACTGTGCAACAGATGTTTTGCACTTTACAATGTACCTCCAGTGTGTCTCCAATATTTAAGTGAATGGGGGTAGAGCAACCTGTAGCCAACCATTTCTCCAGAATGTTCACAGAAGCACAGATTATTTCAGGAAATGGGTGTGCTGATCTGGTGAAACTCATTTCTCCTCTAATGTGGGGAGAGGAATGGGGGAAAATCAAGAGCCACAGACTAAGATTTCCATGTTTTATATTTATACATGTTTCATTAATAAAAAGAAACATTGTTAGAGAGTAGCTCTGTGTAGGAGGTTTCAGTTTTTCTTGGACAGGTCCTACAAGGGGCAGGGCCGGTGCTTGGTTCTCGGTGCTCTAGGCCAAATTTCAAAATCCCCCCTCCCCCCCGCAAACACACCAAATCCCCACTTCACAGACCCTCACATGCTTGACTTTGTGCTTTTGTGTTTAAAAAAAGTTAAGCCTTACCTCCTCCAGTGGTCCAGACTTCACTGCTGCCCAGGAGCAAATGCAGCATATCTAGAGGGGAGGCTCCAAATGTCAGATTTCAGAACAAAACAAAGAAAAACTTGACATCCCTCACCTGTTACACACTGACATGTCCCCAGCTGCCCCACAACTTTTCTCACACATGCCCATCTGCCCACTAGATATTCTCACATATACCACCTCTTGCCCATCAGCTTTTGTTACTACCCACATAACACCAGCTTCACTTACATGCCCCCCTGCCCACCAGCTTACCTCTCACATACACCGATGTCCTTAGTGCCCTAGCCAGCTTTATGCCCACCAGCTTTTCTTTAAAATGCCCTCCTTGTCCACCTGCTTTTCCCAAACCTGTTCCTTTGCCAAACCGCTTTCCTCTCACATACCCCCTTGCAAACCAAATTTTTTCCACAAACCCTCTTGTTTACAAACATCAGCCTCCATTTCCCCCCCTTTGTATAGCCTCCATTCTCCCCCCTTTGTATAGCCTCCATTCTCCCCCCTTTGTATAGCCTCCATTCTCCCCCCTTTGTGTAGCCTCCATTCTCCCCCCTTTGTGTAGCCTCCATCCCCCCCTTTGTATAGCCTCCACTATCCCCCCTTTGTATAGCCTCCATTCTCCCCCCTTTGTATAGCCTCCATTCTCCCCCCTTTGTGTAGCCTCCATCCCCCACCCTTTGTGTAGTTTCCATCCCCCCCTTTGTATAGCCTCCATTCTCCCCCCTTTGTATAGCCTCCATTCTCCCCCCTTTGTGTAGCCTCCATTTTCCCCCCTTTGCAGATTTTAAAATGCGGTGCTGCATTGTAGCAGCACCACATTATTGCGGACGGGCTATCTGTCCAGGGCGATCGCACCGCCCGCATTCATTTAGCAATTAGTACTGGGTCCCCGACCTCAGTGCCGACCCACATAGGCCGTCTCGCTAGGCAGCTGCCTAAGGCTGCCTAATGGTAGCGCCGGCCCTGACAAGGGGAACTGGGTTGTGATGGGACAAAAAGCAATGATGGTGATTTTACTTAAGGTTAGGATATGCCCTCTGTGTATTACATACAGTTTTATCTCCGGTTGCAACAGTGATGATGGAGGAATAAAAAATAAAACAAAGAAATTGTAGATGCTGTAAAAAAGACTGTGTCTAAATAACTGTGAAATATATTGTTTTTTTGTCATTATTTGACCTTTCTAAAATGTACAGTGATGACAGTACTAAACACAAAAGATATATGGGATAATGCACCCTCTACTGTGCAATATAAGAATATTACAAGTCACAAAGTATTTGCATGACCATAACTTGTATTATATGTCTCAGTAAGGGATTAAATCAAAACATGTAAATATTATAATTACTATTGTGTTAAATGATGTTATGGTATACTTGTTTTATTCATGAAAGAAGGGAAAGCTGCCAGCCACAAGGCTGTGTCATGGTAGAAGATTCTTTAGCAAGAAGCTGCACAAAGGAGGGTTTAGGGTGGGGCATGGTGCAGGACTGATACTGTGTGTATTTTATGCAGTGCAGTGTAAGGTCTAGCGGACATAAAATTGAAGGAGATAGGAATGAAGGAGAGAAGCTGTAAGTTTAAAAGACAGTCTATGAAGTAGTGTAAAATACTGTCTATTATCATTGTCCCTCTCTGGCATCATAGATCTTGGCCTCCCTAGTGAAAGATATTACAAATGACTATTGCTGTCAGAGGGTGACAACATTAATTATATATTTCACAGCTTATTATACAAGCATTCACATCACTCAGGTATTAGTTGATATTTAATGCAATGTCATGTTGAATAGTTATAGAGACTGTTGTCTACTTTAACCATTTCTAAGATTAACTAGTGTAATTACATATTATTTTTGAATTGTGTAATGATAACTAACATACTCTATGTTTTCCTTTATAATTTTAAACAGAGAAACTAAGAAGTTAATCAGAATTATTTGACGATTTGCTCAATACTGTACTCCATCGACAATGTGGCCTATTGTAACACAGCTTTTACTGTACATTTTCTTCTGCTGGGCAGGTAAGATGTTTTATTATAATTTCATACAGATATTTAATATAATATTTTTATTAGTGTTTATTATATGTACTTAACATTTGATAACCGGATGGTTATTATTATTATTATTATCATTTATTTGTTGGGCGCCACAAGGTATCCGCAGCGCCGCACACAGTACTAACAGTAGACTATACAGGGTGAAACCAATCAGAACAATGAACAAAAAGTACCAATACTTCAGAAACTCCGGACAGTCATATGCAGTAAAGACGGAGCGGAAGAACGGGTAAGGAGACAGGAGGGGAGGGGGCCCTGCTCATACGAGCTTACATCCTAAGGTAGGGTAAACAGACCAGACACAAGAGGAGCCAGTTGAGGCAAGAGGAGAGAAGGGAGGACGAGCTAAAGGGTGGAGATGGGGGTTAAGTAGATGGTTGGTAGGCTTTGAGGAAGAGGTGAGTTTTGAGTACACATTTGAAGGAGCACAGAGTAGGAGAGAGACAGATGGAACAAGGGAGGTCGTTCCAGAGAAGGTGGGCTGCACAGGAAAAGTCTTGGATTCTGGAGTGGGAAGAGGTGATAAGAGTAGAGGAGAGGCGGCGGTCGTTGGCCGAGCGCAGGGAGTGGGCAGGAGTGTGAATGGAGAGGAGATTAGAGATATAAGGGGCAGTAGAGTTGGAGAGAGCCTTGTAAGTGGTGGTGAGGAGTTTGAAAAGGATTCTGTAGGGGAAGGGGCGCAAGTGTAAGGCAAGGCAGAGAGGGGAGGCAGAGGAGGAGCGGCGTGAGAGGAAGATGAGTCTTGCGGCCGCATTGTGTATAGAGCGGAGGGGGGAGAGACGGGAGTGGGGGAGGCCAGTGAGGAGGCGGTTACAATAATCGAGGCGGGAGATGATGAGTGTGTGGATGATAGTTTTGGTGGCATCCTGAGAGAGAAAAGGACGGATGCGGGCGATGTTGCATAGTTGGAAGCGACAGGCTTGGGCAAGGGAATGAATGTGGGGGGCGAAAGAGAGAGAGGAGTCGAGGGTGACACCCAGGCAGCGAAGTTGGGTGACAGAGGAGATGGCGGTGTTATTGACAACAATAGAGAGGTCATGATGGGATGGGAGTCTGGGCAGAGGAAAGACAATGAGTTCAGTTTTAGAGATATTGATTTTGAGAAAGCGCTCGGACATCCAGGAGCAGATGGCGGAGAGGCAGTCGGATACCCGAGCGAGGAGGGTGGAGGAAAGATTAGGAGAGGAGATATAGCGTTGAATGTTGTCAGCATAGAGGTGATACTGAAGACCAAAGGAGGAGATGAGAGCACCAAGGGAGGAAGTGTAGAGGGAAAAGAGTAGAGGGCCAAGAACAGAGCCCTGCGGGACTCCTACGGGGAGAGGGTAGGGGGAGGAGGAAGAACCAGACATGGATACAGAGAAGAAGCGATTAGCGAGGTATGAGGCGAACCAGGCATGGACAGAACCAGAGAGGCCGAGAGAGAGAAGAATTTGCAGCAGGAGGGGGTTGTCCATGGTGTCAAAGGCTGCAGAGAGGTCAAGGAGGATGAGTACGGAGAAGTGACCCTTGGATTTGGCTGATAGGAGATCATTAGTAACCTTGGCCAGGGCAGTTTCGGTAGAATGGAGGGGGGTGGTAGCCAGATTGGAGAGGGTCAAGGAGGGAATTGTCCGTGAGGTGCCTGGTTAGGCGGCTGCAGACAATCCGCTCAAGTAATTTGGAGGCATAGGGGAGAAGAGAGATAGGGCGATAATTAACAAGAGAGGTGGGGTCAAGATTGGGTTTTTTGAGGATAGGAGAGATAAGAGCGTGTTTAAAAGAGGAGGGTACTGCACCAGAGGAGAGTGATAGGTTGAAAAGGTGTGCTAGGTAAGAGCAGGCCATTGGAGAGAGAGAGCAAAGGAGGTGGGAGGGGATGGGATCGAGAGGGCAGGTAGAGGGTGGAGAAAGGAAAGAGGAAAGAATAAGGGAGCGAACTTCTTCACCGGTTGTAGGGCTGAAGGAGCACTAGAGTTGGTTGATGGGGGAGGTGAAGCGATGAGGGTGGCGGGAGAAGGGGAGGAGGAGATGTTCAGTCTAATGGCCTCAAGTCTGATGGTTATAGCTGTTTATGTAAGTATGTATGTCTATGTATGTAAGTATTTGTGCATATGTATATATGGGTGGGGTATGAATTTACGGAGGTGCTATAAACGACAGGGAGTAGGACGAACCCAAAAAAACGAAACTCACTTGCCTGACTCCTAATAAATGATGACTGACCTTAATAATGACAGAACAAGCCCCCGACAGTGTGCTAACAAATCACGATCAGCAGTAAGAACGGCAGCCTGTTTTGACGTTAATTTAAATTGCGATCTGTATCTTAGTATTTTTAAAGAGGCAGACTTTTATAGATGAGTCATAAAAAGTGGGCAGTGACTACATTGCTGTAATCACGGCTGATGAGACATATAAGCAGCTACTGTGCAGTATGGAATTCCTGTATTATTGTGTATTGGTTATGGTTTTGAATCCAAAGGACAGCTTTATGCAGCTGGTTACAATCTGTATTCTGGCCCAATGTTATTTCCGGAGGAGAAGGGCAGAATTTTTGACTGAGAGATGCCCCCGGTCACTCAGTATCTTTGCAATGTTCCCATATATAGTTGTATCTTTCACTATGCCTGTAATTTTTTTTATCTCCTCCTCCCTTTTTACAGCAAGTAGCTCTCTGACTTCTACGTCATCAGAGAGCGTTTCCGCCCATGATCTGCTTTTAACTGAACCCGGCTGGAATAACCTGGGAACACCTTTCAGACCGCAGGGTATCCAGCTGCAACCTGGGAATAACCCTGGTCGTGACCAGGGTCGACCCATTTACACCGACTCACGACCTGGGTTATTCCTGGGTACACACCTCTGTGTGAAATGGGCATTAATTAGCCGCAAATACAACATTAGCTAATTTATGACTTTTTTTGTGCCATTATCAACTCTATAAGGGAATAAGGTTGGAATAATGACGAATGAGAGTAATACAAAGCAGAAAAAAAAATGAATGTCCGTATTACAGGTATTAGTTATATTATCCAATATAGTAAGTTTTTTTTTATCTGTACGTTGATGTATTATACCCAATATATGTTAAATTACATGTGTAGTATCACAGTATTACCAAACCAAGCAATATTGTCGAATACAATATTTTTCAATGCTCAATTACAGTTAATTTTACACAGCATATTAATACATATTTGCCGATAGCTATGACTGACCAAATCAACTGCCACGACGCCAGTGCGCAAAAAAACATGTCATAAACAAACATGTAGCATGAAGTACCAGAAAGTACTTGTTGACAGCTGCAGACATACAACATAAGAACTCATAATAAAAGGAAATATTGGTACTGTGATACTGTAGCTTGTATGTTGATAGTTTTGCATTCCTCCTTTCCATGTAACAGTGTACATTTGTGTCTCTGCCTGAAGTAAAAAAGCATTGCTTCAAAAGGTCAGTAGCAGTTTAAGGGAATTGTTGAGTTGTACATGATATGTGAGCTGTGACAGATGTGTCCATTCAAACAGCAATAACTGTACAAAAGTCACATTTATATAGTGCCATAACTGCTACTATAGTACAATAAGATGGTGATATATATGAAAAGAAATAAGTGAATTACATGAGGTGCTCTAAATATAAAATAATATATAGGATGTTTCCATTATAGAACACATTTTTAAATTGAGTAAAAGCATCAAACACATATAAAAATAAAACCCTTTCTATTCTATGTGTCCATACCCATTTGCGTTCATACTTACATCTGAATGCATTTGAATTGCGGCATGTATTTTTGGATGCTGCTCGCTTATATTTCAATGCATTTAAAGCATATCACTCTCTTGAAAAAGTCAATTTATGTCCCGGGGAGTGCATTCTGTTCATACCTTCCCATAGTGGGCAAACACAAACAGTTTAACCAGCATTTTGCTATATTTTTTTCCCATCAATGTCAGTGGCACATTAATATCAGTTGGTTGAATGATACATGTAAAAACCATTTGAAAATAATGGGCTTTAGAAATGAATGTGTCATTGACAGCACTAGTAATATTTTTCTCCAGCACTTCACTATAGATTAAATGTAACTCCTCCTTAATGCCATCCAACTAAAAGTGTCTAGCATGGGAGACCGCTTGTTATTGGCTTAGCGGCTATTGATAACCCTGGTCAATTGAGTATTTCCTTATTCTGCAGTGGAGCAGTTGCTTTGTCTCTTATAGTTTTTTGTTTTTCTTTCAAGTGTAGTTAAAAAATATTTTCCTGTAGATTACAAGAACAAAATGTTCTCATTGGATTGCAAATATGGGGAGTGATTGGGGATTTTTAATTTATGGCTGTGTTTTATGTATATTTTACTACTTTTTAGTATAATGGAACAGGGTTTTATTTTCCCCTTACCATTATACTGGGATGGCAACTTTGCCATTACAGGGGTCCCATTATTCTACATTATCCTGGTACTCTGGGTACTAGGAAGTGACCCACCATTTTTGCAGTGTTCCTATTCATAGAGGCTCCAGCCCCACACTGACAAGTCTGGGTTTTATCTGCTATGACGTGGGGACCCCCCACAGCTGGATTTCCAGAATATTTGTTATATATAATGTTTGTAATATTTGGCAAGTATGTATGTACATAGAATATGTATAGCAAGTGGACACAAAGCTTGTTTTCCCTCCGCTTTAGTGGGAACCAACTTAAGCTGTCAACCTGGGGTTGGTTTAGGAATGAGTAGATGGAGCAACACCAATTTTATTTATTACTCATTTTACTAAAATTCTTTTTAATAGCCCATTCATTGCTAGTGCCCGCCTTCCACTTCCCTGTGTATTGTAGCAACCGCTCAATCATTTGCCAGTGTTTCCAGATGCTTAGTCCTTGACTGGCACTGACCCCTATATATGACCATATCAGTTTTTGTATAAAAAAAACAACAATGTAGTTGAACCAATGAAAATTATGTCATCCTATCGCATGTCCCTTTTTTATATGTTATTTATTGGCATACATTCTATATACATTCAGTATGTTGGCTTCTTTCTGTATATTGGCTTTGATTTACTATTATATTTAAATAGCCAGCTATATTGGGTTAATGATTTTAAAATAGTTTGGTTTTGGTTTCATCTTGTCTATGATATCATTAAGCTTACCTCAAATGTTTATAATTCATAATGTGTTCTGTATTTTAGAGGAAGGAAAAAGATATGGGCCAGTTTTTGAAGAGCAGCCAATTGACACCATTCATCCAGAAGAATCCTCAGATGGAAAGGTTTCAATGAATTGTCGAGCCAGAGCAAACCCTACTCCGACATATAAGTATGTAAAGATGACTTTCCTATATGTAAGACTGTTAAGTGTGCTTTACTGTATTTTATATCTGCCAGAAACTTTGAAATGGATCTGTCATGTTTCATCTTAAGGATGTTATATGTGGTGCCTCAATCTATGTCTTGGAGAATGCATGAAATGTATTTGTATACTATATGGAAATGTCATATGTTAGCGGCAGAGCCAGATTCATTCTTGCTAATATTTCAAGCTCTCACAGGCTTTTAGGAAATAATTAGAGTCATTTTGGTTCTCAAAACCTCTGAGTCCAGTCACCAGGAGCTGTCCAGGCAAAGAGCAGGATGTGGGCAAAACAAAACACATTCAGGAACAGAGAAGGTAAGAGTATACAAGTTATAGACAAGTCATAGCAGTATATGCAAGTGTTGGTACACAAGCAAAGGGAGACAGGATCCACTATCTTGTTTGAGGGTAAAGCCGACCCAGGATGGAAACTGAGAAAAGACAGGATTAAACATCTTGATTTGTTGCAAAATACACTTAATAGTCAAGTTAACAGGATCTTCAGCTCTAGCAGGCAGATGGATTAGTTCCTGACATTTCACCAAGAAGTACCTTTTAGAAGTTCTATATCTAGGTATTCAGGCTCTTCTAGAATTCCCCAAGCAACTTGAGAGCATCTATGATCTCCTTTGGTTCCCAAGAATTCTCCTCAGGATGATATATCCCTGCCACTTAATTATCTTCCATACAGTATCTTCGATATAAACAAATGTTTTCCTATATGAAAACAGTAAGCATAATAATGGGTACATGGGCACAGATAAGCATCATAATAAAAGTATTGATGCAGGTAACAGAACAAATCTCATAGCATACAGAAACAATTCAGCATAAAACAGGACAGGGACAATAACAGGTACATGGGTACAGCTGGACGTAATAATGTATCAATGCAATTAACAGAACAAATCGCATGACATACAGAAACAATTCAGCATGAGACATGATAGGGACAAGAGAGGAAGACATTGAGTCGATGGACATGAGACATGCAGTAGAGTCTGCCTGCGAGAGCTAAATGGAGGACGTAGTAAGAAACAATAGCAAAAGCAAATGGGACTGGAGGCATAGTTGGGTCCACTATTGTGCAGATGTCTGCAAGATATTGATGCCAGGATTGTGCTGAGGCCTAGATGGGAACATGATGGTGCAGAGCCTAGATGGTACAGAGTCCAGGGTGGAGGCTAAGATGGTAAACGTTAGAGGTGGAGCCGAAGGCAGGATGGTACAGGGGCAACAATGGTGCACCGGCATGGACTTGCTAAGGAAGAGAAACAATAAACCTAATCTTGATAATTTCAGTGGGAAAATGTAAAGGTAGAATCTGGAAATACTGAAATCACCAATCTTGTGATCCCCTCTGATTTTTGCTGCCAATTAGGCACTGGTCTCATATTGTGCCAGTACTGGCTCGGTAGGTCCAGGCAAGGATCTCTCATTGTGCCATTGCTAGAGCTGCAGGGCCACTCTGTGTTTTACTGTTGCACAATCTGGTTCTGTTGGTTAGTAGCCTGGCTCTGCAGTTTATTTATCTTAGTTCAAATGGCTCAGATAAAGTGACACTGCTCATGAATGTTCTGCATCAGAAGTGTGACTGAATCAAATACTTCAAGGGTTATAGCACAGTGGCTGTGGCAAGTTCAGAAAAACAACAATAAGCCGGGGTCAGGAACTGATAAGTTAAGCATTTGAATAGACAGCCAAAGTTGTAGTTGTGAGGAGTCAGTGCACAGGTAAGGAGACATGCTATATTCAAAGTAATATTCAAGAGTCAGTACACAGTAAAGGAGACTAGAAGTGGTCATAGTAGTAAGGAATGGAGACATGCACATAAAGAGGCAGAATTGAATCAAACTTTGGTTAGGGTTGATGCCAACTGATGAAAGATGAGAGGTGTCAGGATCAGCCATCTTGGTTAATGGCAAAATACATTCATAATGTTAGGAACTTCTGCTTTAGAATGGAACTGGATTAGTTCATGATACATTGAGCAAAAGGTACTATGAAAATATTCTTGAGATGAAACATAAAAGGTCCTTTTAAGGGCTGCATAAAGTGGATTAACATGTTTACATACATGTATAATTTCAAAGCGCTGGAAAACATTTCATAGAATATTTTGGGTTATATTACCTGATATTAAAATGTATGTTTAAAATATGTTTCTAGGTGGAGACAGAATAACTGGGACATTGATCTTCTAAATCCACGATACAGCATGATAGGAGGTAACCTTGTTATCAACAATCCAGAGAAGTCAAAAGATTCTGGGAAATATGTCTGCATAGTCACGAATGAGTACGGAACGATAAGAAGTAATGAAGCCAACTTAAACTTTGGATGTAAGCAATTCTATATGCAATTTTAAAGCATTTAAAAACAACGAGGCGTAAAATATTAAACGTTAAATAACACACTGCCCATATTTTCAAATACCCATTACTTCATTAAAACCTCACACTGTACCTGTTACCAGTCATGTTTATTTTCATAATAGTCCGGTTGTTACATTACTAGCCTATGTCCTTAACTACTTGAAAGACAGCTCACCATTTTTTATTTGGCTTGTTTCTTAGTGCATTTACTATGACATTTAGATAACATTCACACTGCATGGTGCAGGAGACCAACACAACAGAAAGAGGTGTTCTGCTTGCCTAAAATAAATGCTAGAACGGCATATACTGTACTACTCTTAAACTTATTGGTAAGCTTAAGTGTAATACACATACGCTTAACAATAAGGGCCATGCTGAAAAGTATGGTAGAGTTAAAAAAGCCACAACATTTTTTACTCTAATTCGTTAGTAGTAATTAATTGAAGAAAAATGTAAAAAACAAGTATTTTCTGAGGAGGAAGAGGACATGAGGATATAGGGCCCTGCTCAAGGGAGCTTACAATCTAAGGGAGGGAGAGGCTGACAGAGACAGAGAGAGGGAAGATAGGGTGAGGAGACAAAAACTACAAGAGGATAGATGAATATGAGTAAGAAGGAGCAGAGAAAGAGTGAGGGGGACGTAAAGTATGGTGAGTGAAGAAGGATGGTAAAGAGGGTTAATGGAGGGCTATGTTAGATGGAGGAAGGATAGGCTAGTCTGATCAGATGGGTTTTAAGGGAGCAGTTGAAGTAAGGCGGGCTGATGGACAGCCTGATAGAACAGAGGAGTTTGTTCCAAAGAAGGGGGCGGTGTGACAATTATGTATTATTGTTATTTTGCCTTAATATTCAAGTATGATAATGTATATTGTATGTAACATTGTAATTTAATCTCAATGTGTGCTTTGCTAAATGACATGAGTCTGAACTTATGCAAGTGTCAATAGTCTTTTGAAATTAGCCAGGCCCGGGGACAAATAAGCCACTCTGAGGAGTTTTTTGAAATAGCAGAGGTGAGAACTCAGGCCCTGTGAACATTTCAAATCTCTGGACATCCCTAACTCACTTCAAAAGCCCTGTGACATTCTGGAAATCAATCTGACCTGATTGACAGCTAACCTCCAAAGTTGGGGGTGAGAGCTGTGTGGAAAAAGATTTAAAATCTTCTGTCTTAGACAATAACGTGTGCACTTTCTAAGAGGGGCCCTGTCAAAGGTGAAAGTGTGCCATCCTTCTACTCCTCACATGCCATATCTTAACTATTAAGTTAGTGATTCTGGATTTATTTCCTATTTTATTTCTGAAACTAATTTGTACAATTTATCTTGTATGTCTTGTTATTAACTGTTTTGTAATTAAGCCTCGGAAATATTCTTCGGATTAAATAAATTTAATCTAGCATATTCTCCGTGATTCTCCAGGAATTTATGAAGCCAGTAAGACTCATGCTACATGTGTATGTGATTTAAGTGTGAAACATTAATAGGTGGTTTTGGTGAATGCAAGGACGCCATAGTAAATTCTTTGTGGTGGCAGAAAAGGTGGATTCATTAGTAAGTGACTCCAGTCATGGCCAGCTGTTCAGATTGCTGTATCTGAGACTGGCTGGCCGTTCGTGACAGGCGGCATAAGAGAAATCTTGACTACAGGAATGAGAGGTTGGGACCAGATGGGAGGTGATGCGGCGGTCGTTAGAAGATCTTAGAGGGCGAGGAGGAGTATGAGCGGAGATTAGGTTGAAGAGATAAGGAGCAGTGGAGTTAGAGAGAGCTTTGTAGGTAAGGGTGAGGAGTTTGAAGCTGATTCTGAAGCGGAGGGGGAACCAATGTAGAGCTTGACAAAGAGGGGAGGCAGATAAGGACTGGCAGGAAGATAAGTCAGGCTGCAGCGTTTAGCAGGGACTGAAGTGAAGCGAGACGGGTGCTGGAAAGGCCATTAAAGGGGAGGTTGCAGTAATCCAGGTGGGAGATGATTAGAGAGTGGATGAGATTTTTTGGTGGCATCAGTGGATTATTAAAGTTAAAACCCAGTGTGTTGTGTTAAAAAATATATATTTTCAAACCCAACATGCCGAATTTTGCCTTTATGAAAATTACGAAATTATTTGTTTTAAAGTTTGATTGAATTCTAGTCTGTTCATCATCATTAGTACTGCTATTCCAATTACAAAAGCTTTAGAAGATCCAGCAACTAAGAGGCAACCACAAAAATAGTGCATGACCCTAGTGTAGATAAAAAGGTTTCTATAGTAACTGGTTTTCTACACAGCACAACACATGTATAAAAGTTCCTTTAAATCTCAGTCAGTGTTCTTTTTTACACTTGTGCTCTTGACTATTAGATCTATCTACGGAGAAGGCATCTTTTATGTGGTTCATTATCTTCCTGATATAGTAAGCTATTACAGTGGTCCCACGTGAACTAAATGTACTGATTTGACTGAGTTACATGTAACATCCTGATGAGTAGACAAGTAGATGCACTCTAGGGATTACCATTGTGGTCATTTGATCTGCTCTAGTGTTGTGCACTCCCATTTGTGTTTTTTAGCTTTTGAAATTTTGCATCACAGTGTTCCTATGTAACCAATCGTTTGTACCTTTGCAGCTATATATATATAGTAGCAGATTGGACCTGCCTGCATTAGAAGAGGATTAAATTGTTGTTTTGCCATTCAGTGTAATGTTTAAGGATAAAATTAGTTGCAATTTGAAGTGATTGGCAATTCTTCCAGAAGACAGTTATAATGGAAATGGCTCCTTACTTTGGAGCAAAAAGTAATATATACTGCAAACCATAAAATAGGAACTATATGGAATGGCAAGAAGCTCCGTATTAAACGGTCTTGCCTCAAGAAGTCTAACAATTCTTGACTTCTATCATGTGCTGGTGGGAGTGTGAGACTGTGGGTTCTTTTTATCATAAATGGTGTCCCCTTGTCTCCACTCTCGGAGACCAGGTTGCTGACCTCCTCACCCAGATTTTGAGCACTCGAGTGGCTTTGGATCCCATGGTTTGCTGCTCTGTTACCCAGTGAAAACGCTTTTCTAAACATGCTGACAAATTATTGCAACATGTTTGTGCTGCAGCTCGCCTCCAGATAGCTAAGGACTGGAAGCTCTCCCGCTATCCACAGTGGTAGTGTTTCGTACCTGATATATTACCTTTATGGCTGCTTCATGATAAGATTATCAATTTCCATCAGATATAGAATCCATGGTACACATTTTACCAACCCTCTTTACCTGGGTATCAGTAACCATGCCAGCTTCTCCTTCTCAATCTTTGTATACTTTTCTTCCCATGGCTCTCTATCTCATAGGGGCATGCGTCTTCTCTCTTTCTCCACATCACTTTCCTCTTTTGTAGGTCCTTTGTCGGGCAGGCCAACCTGGGGTCTAGATTCTTCTTCCCACCAGATACCTTACTTTTTCTTCTATTTTTTTTCTCTCTTTTGCCACTTACTTTCTCTTTTTTATCTCCCTACCCTTTCCCCACACATCCTATCCTTACCATTTACTAAAAACCTAGCAACAGTGTTTTTTGTGTTTGTTTATTGTGTTTCTGAGACAAGTGTTTTCATTTTTATTTCTGCTTTCTATTTTGTAACGTATGTATTGTTATGTGTCCCAGAATGATGTCACTATGCTATATTTTTTTTCTTTTATTGTTCTATACTCATTCATGTTGATATAAATAAAAATATTTAAAAAAAAATAGGATCTATAAACTGCATATCGACATATTTGATGGAAATAAATTAGGTGGCTTTATTTTCATCTACAACAATTTACACTCCAGCACAGCTTTTAGTTACTTGGCAATATTTCACATATTGCAAGACTGGGGACAGGAGCTGTGTTCTCATGTGAGTGTTCTGCCACTCAGTCTCTTGTCTCTGCCTTTAAGATGGTTGTGGTCTCTGCATCTTTCTCTCTCATACTGGGCATGATACACTTCTTTTTGTCCCTGGTCACACTTATTAAGCTAAAAAGTGCAGACTCACTACTCACAGCTCATACTGCTCGACTCCTTGACAGGACAGTTCAGCATCATCCATCTCTGTTGTGTCTCTTTCAAGCTCACTTCCTAACTCTGTGCAGCTAATACTCTCACACCGTGTTTCATAGTCTTCTCTCAGAAATTAGCCACACTCAGTCGCATAGCAGAAGTGTAAACTCAAGCATAGTCAGAGTGAAAGGGAATAACAACTGAGACAGTTGCATGATTTGCATGCTGGGTATGATTGTCTGTATATCTTTTGTTTGTATGGACAACCAATTGTGAAAATGAGAGGCTTTATCAACAGGGAAATTTGCAACTGAAGCTTGTTGCTGAATCACATTGCTAAATGAAAGGGTGGGCCATTGAGACACATATGGTTTACCGCACTGCAACTATGACACTATACAGTATATCTTTAGGTCAGTTTTAACCTATGATAATATTGAGATGCATTTTTTGTGTGATTTATTTCCCATCTATATAATACATTTAATTTTATTTAGACCTTGATCCTTTTCCTGCGGAAGAGCGTCCTGAAGTGAAAGTGAAGGAAGGAACTGGAGTAATGCTGATCTGTGACCCACCTCCACACTTCCCAGGTGATGATAACTACAATTAGAAATTTACATTTATTTGTTTGTGGCTCTGCTTTAATGGCTACTGTAGATCCCTGCTATCTGAATATATGGGGATTTGCATAAGCGGAAAATATGAAAGTTAACACCACCTGTTCAACTTGTGTATGTACATTCATTAAGATTTTGCTTTGCTAAAGTGTGAATCACTAAGATGTTTCAACATTCATTTCACCTGGTATAGAAATTTCTTTGCTCCTGAACTTCCTAAATATTTTACAGTTGCAGTTACCTGTATCAAATGAAATAAATGAAGAGATTAAACATCATTCACTAATTCAGTACATGTATCTCCAATACACAACTAAAGCTACACACTACAAAAAATTTCTCCCGATGAGATATCATTAACGATTTTACCACCAACTGAAGAAAAAAAGTGAGCAGTCTGTAAGCAGCAATAATGTGGAACACTTTCCAGATGTCTTGACATTGTAGAAGTTTCTTGTGGACCTTCTTACTGGTCTTGGATAGCTGGCTCTACTAATTAAATTTCAATGTAGATTTTCCTGTTTTCCTGTGTCTCTGACCTTGTTGGTCATGCTGAACTATTGTAAAATGTCATGAAATTTGAGTTACACAGTCTTTGTCAATCACCATGCTTATGCTAATTGTTGCTAGTTGACTTGGTGCAAAATTGTGTATCCTGTTTGGCTGTAATTTTCGCCTACCAGAAGTTCTTTTTCTGAGTTTCCCATAATTTTCTTTCAGAACATGTACATAGGCCTTGCGCCCAAATATTCTAGTATGCTGCAGATCAGGCTTCTTTTTGTCCGCTGTTCATATGAAGTTTTCCCTGTAGCCTTATTATTTTCAGGATAACAGGTTGTCATGATTTCGTCACCCATGTGTCACTGACATATCTGCATCAAAGAGCATCCTCCAACCGCTTTCCTAAAGTACAGAACCTTCTCTCTGCTGTACCTTTTTACCATTTAGGTATTCCAGCCTATTATTTGCACTTAGTATCTTGGGCATCCTGACAAACTAGTTGCTTACTTTAGCATTATATGCTTCAAGTTTCTATGATACGTCATCCTTGCTCTGTAGCAGGTAGACATTTTTGCACATTGACTGATCATCAATGAATGTAAAAATAATACTACTTCCTTTCTATTTTAGTCATATGTCTCTTGGCTCCAATGCACTGTGCATACTTTGTTGGCACACCCACACAGAAGGGAGCCTCAACACCAGAAGTGTTGTCATCTTTTTTAGAAAGGGGCAGGATCACCAAGGGCACCCATCTGTGCTGAGGGGTATATGAGAGGGCGAAATGGTGGAGATGGATCTGCAATGCTAGAATCAATGCTAGGATCAATGGGAACAGTGGTCAATAGAAACATAGTAGGCATCACTAATGCCTATGACTCCTTCATCAACCGATGTGTCACTAGGAAACAACAGTGCTAGTGACAGCGTCACACCTGGGAGACAAATGTTTGCACTTTAGAGAGGCTTCTTTTTGCATGCCAACATGACCACTCTCTGTCTCAATAACAGGGACTAAAATAACAAATAGCATGATTGCATCAGGCACAATTGTCAGTGTAGTATTTCAACCATCAGGCTAGAAATTAGGTTTGCAATTTCTATGGTTTCTCTTTTCCTACTTCTCTGTTTCCTTCTTTTTCTCTTTTTTATTCTCTTTAATACTGTTTTCCTCTCATTTTCACTCTTTGGTTCTCACTCTTTGTATATCTGTCTGTCTAAAAACATTGCCTTCTCACAGCTTTAATTAGTGTGGCTCAGCCTTTTATATGGTGGTCCGTATTTTGCCAAGCTAAATGGTAAATGTCATAACATGAACCAGAAACAATAAGCAGAAGTTTGGGGTGAACAAAAATGATAACAGGAATTCGTTGTGGAAAATTTATGGCCAAAGGTGAAATGTGCACAATTCCGAAGCCAAATGAGTAACAAGACGAATATACCATAGAAATTTGTATATTCATCTCTAAGCTAAACTTGTAACCGACATCTCTAAACTCTAAAACTATTCCCTATTTCCATTTATTGATTTTTATCTGTAAAATAACCATTTTTGTTAAAAAATAAACTTTAATGAGAGGGAAAGAAAATAGTCAAAAAAAATCACTGCAAGTTCATGCATAATCTTTGCTATGTACTGTACACATGAGCGTTGATAAACAACACTTGTTGAAGCGTAGGTAACGTGACCTCACTTAAGGGGAGCTTTATTAAAGTAAAATCAGATGTTGTCTCCAAGAAACCAAAAATAGGTCAATTTAACGAGGGAGGGGACAGGGAGGTTGAAAATATGAACAGTGCTTAACCTGACTGCTCTTTTGTACCACATATACAGGGGCAAGCATAGTGCAACAAGAGTAGTGATTGTTTGAATTCCACCGGGGCAATTTATTGATATTGGGGACATCAATACTAAAAGAGTTACACAATTGTTTAATGCTGCTCTGGTGTATGGATAGGGAATATTTACTGCAGGTTTTAGCTCTGGCTCTTCAATAATTTTCTTTTCTAACACTTTTCCAATTAATTAAATAGATATAGCTATAACATGTAGTGACAGCTCTACCACTGTGCACTACAGACTGCACACTAAAGTTATCTCATCTATCTGAAATTGTTCATTTGTCACTATTTTGTTTTGCCTATTTGTAAATGTCTAGTTTGAATAGTGTTTTTACTTTTTAATGGTACTTCTTTGACCCTCTAGTCAATGTTTGTTTTAGTCAAACAAAGTATATGTATGTGTTTATGTTTATGGTTATGTTTAATTAAATGTTTCTTTAATTTTTTAGATCAAATTATTTTAACATTGTTTTCATAACCATTTTTTCCCCACACACAGATGATCTTAATTACAGATGGATTATAAATGAATTTCCAAACTTTATTTCTATGAATAAACAAAGATTTGTTACCCAGGCAAATGGAAATCTCTATATCGCAAAAGTAGAACAATCTGACAGGGGCAATTACTCCTGTTTTGTATCCAGCCCTTCAATTACAAAAAGTGTGTTCAGCAGATATACTTCGCTTTTGCCACAGCCTGAAAGTAAGTACCAAAAACTTTTTGCCATTATCTGGCATACTATGTCAGTGTATAGTTCTTAATTATATTAGTTTCATTAAATATTTGGAGTTAAGTTATGAAACATCTGATAAAAATTTAATGTACTGTATATTGTTGTCGTAAACATTTGTATTATTTTCATATAATACAAATAAGTGATGTTAAAATTTGTACAATCTCTTGTAAATAATATTTGTGTAAGCAGTGAGTTCTGATGTCATCTCTTCAGTGTTAATTGGGATTAGGGATTTTAAAGTGATCTTTGATTTCTGTATAAAAGTCATTTTACATGGTCACATAATTCCTCTGTGTTCTAATAGCCATATTGTTATTTAAATTCAAGTATCAAGGTGAGCTATCTGACACTGAGAACACTACTTTCTACTACCACACAGACATATAATTCATTTTAGGCAACATGATTGAGTCATGGATCCTATTACCCAAACCAAAGATGCAAAGTTGTCTGACTGTACGAGACCGAATTGTTCCAGCTGCTCCTCTGTCAAACCTATGGAAACTGGGTGTAATGTGTAATGATCACCTGTTGTAGTGTGACGAGGGGTGAAAGTCAGTTGCAGCTCATTGGTTTTACAATTTTAGTCAATAAAGTGAAGGATTCAGCTAATGGATCAGATCAATTTCTAGAATAATGTTCCTCCTCATTCTTATTGGCAAGACACCACCAGATTTACATTCCAAGTTTCTTTATTTAGATATGATTTTCTTTATATAGATATGTTTTCATATGTAGGGTTTAAAAGATTAACCTTACATGATAAGCAATATTTTCAAACCTGAAATAAGGAGAAAATATGTCAAATATGAAAATATGTAATATTTGACTATTTTCGTCAACATTCTCTCTAATGGGCATATTTATCATATGGAGAAAGTGTGTAAGAAGCTGCCAGCTTCATTTCAGTGGGCAGCATAATATGTGACTTTATGTCGCTCATTCAGAGCTTTAGGCTCCCCCTAACCATTGCTGCCTTAGGCAACTGCCTAGGTTCACCTAGCCCAGTATAAGCATGTCAAAGAGCTGAGAAACTATATTCTTTGTCTTATATAAATATAACAGCAATGGATACCTAACCACAATGACAGATCTTTGACACCATCGTGAACATTAGCTCATAACCCATAGTACCTAAATGTACCTGAAACATGTGAAAGCAAATCTATTTCTTACAAACATTTTTTGTAATAATTTCCTTTCAGATCAATACATATGGCCATAGATAACATGATGTAGAGACTGATAAGTTAATATAAATTGGAACATTTGTACTTGTTACATTTTGAATTTTGTTAATATCTTTGTATTTTAGCTGCGAAACGCTATGCAGCGGATATACAAGTTGCATTCACAGATATTTATGCTTTGAAAGAGCAGAATGTGACACTGGAGTGTTTTGCATTAGGAAAGTAAGTACTGCAGTAATCAATTAATACTCTGAATTCTAAAAAAATGCCACACCTCTACTGACATAGTGCCGGCAGGGTATCCCCTTTATAGCAAAATCATTATCATGTACAATACAAGCAAAATAAAAACACAGAACCTCAACAAATAAACACTTACTACAGAATGAAACAGAACAGCGTCTGCTCCAGGGGAGTGAAGAAATTTAATTAAACCTTTCAGCACATCCTATGTTACATCATCAATCATGATATCATGATTGATCAAGCCATTCTACTGTCAATATGAATATATTGCATTGCCCAGTCAATGAAAAACAAAATTAGAAACATTTTAAAAAAAATGAGTAGATTCTTTGTGTGCCTCTCCAAAGAGGAACTTTGCTGCAATTGTAAATCTACAGCTATATTATTATTTTTTTTAATGGTTAATAAAAAAATAAAGTATAAAATTGTTATATTCGCTTCACAAAATGACAATGTTCTTTCTGTACATTCAGTCCGGTTCCAGTAATAAAATGGCGCAAGCACAATGAACCAATACCTACTACAGCTGAAATTAATCAACCAGGCACCGTGCTTAAGATTTTCAATATACAGCCCGAAGATGAAGGAACATATGAGTGTGAGGCTGAGAATATTAAGGGGAAGGATTCACACAGAGCATATGTTTATGTGCAAGGTAAGCAGATGACAGGATTTTTTTTTAAAACATTCTAAAAAAAAATAATTTAGTAA
This sequence comes from Mixophyes fleayi, assembly GCF_038048845.1. Classification (NCBI taxonomy): domain Eukaryota; kingdom Metazoa; phylum Chordata; class Amphibia; order Anura; family Limnodynastidae; genus Mixophyes; species Mixophyes fleayi. The sequence continues at coordinate 193,575,153 of NC_134405.1, forward strand.
ATGAAAATAGTGGCTGTGTGACAGGACTAGTTGATTTAATATTGAGTAGTACAGAGTCGAGTAAGATTAGTTTAATGGCTAAGGTCACTGACTCTACTACAAAGAGAGAGAGTTGCTGCAGTCTGCACTTGGATTCTGATCATAATTCTTTGTGACCTTGGACACATTACTTTGTATTACTGGGATCCTGACACCCAAAACACTACAAGCAATTTCTCAGGTAAACTGAAGTTCTTTGGGAAACTAGAGCATTGACATTCATAAACATAAAAAAGCTTGGAAATGTCTAGTCTAGTGCAAATCAAACTAATTCTTCTTACTACTACTATTCTTTATAAACAACCAATTTACAGAATAAACAGTGCATAACATACAGGGTATCATCATTATTACATAATTGTAATATTTATATAACATGGAGAAAATAGGAATGATAACATGATAAAAGAGCTTACTATCTTATAAAAGCAAAGGTCTATTTGGCTTCAAAGGTTTATGCATCATGTTTTTAAATAATCCTTTTGTGTCCATGTCATGGAAAAAGTTAGATTGATATGCTGTAAGGGTCATATTTAAACAATAAAACTTGTGAAATAAAAAGGATACTTATTCCCCCAAGTGCACCTGTCTCCCTGACCTGAACATACACATGTGTACCTAGTCCTTTCTTTCTAATGATTAGTCATTGTCTGATTTTCACCACACAATAACACTGTACACCACAGAAAGCATTAAGATGTTCAAAAGGGGGTTGGCGGGGGGAAGGTTATAATTCCCAGATCTTATGATCCTGGCTTCAGTAAACTCAGGGCTACCCTCATTTGATGTCCTAGGTTGTTTGTTTTTAAAAATGTGCCACCCATACTATTTCTACACATTTTATGCAATTAATTTAAGACAGTGCAAACTAGCAAAAGACCTGTGTTATCAATTTGAAATGCAGATTTTATTACATATGTGTATAATCCTGCTTTCTGTGGTTTTGGAAAGGTGGATTGATGCCAAAGCAAGAACCGCAAAGTATTTATTGGTGGTTGTCATGATCCACGACTCACCTGAGCCTACATGACATGTGTGTGACAAAGGGTTAATCAAAAACAATTACCTGGTCTGTTTAAAATGATTAAAACTTTCGCTGTCTATGCCATACATCAATTTTTCCTTAACAATTACGCCCCCACCGAGGTTCCTTGTAAAGAGCTGACACTCTTACTTAGGATGCCTTATTAAGTGTAATTTAATATGGAAAATAAATCCACAATGCTTAAAATAAAAACAATTAACAAAAGAAATTCAAAGCTATAATATTATAATAGTATAATAGTTTCTTGCAAAATAAAAAGGAATAAAACACAAAAATGGTAAACTTACGAATAATACATTTTCTGATTGCTGGGAGAAACAAGAAATAAAAGGGACACTTGAATATGGCATTGACTCCCCAAAAGTGAACAAGTCTCCTAGGATTACAGGACATTTTAACATGTACCCAGAGCTGTGATGTCAGAACTAGAAAGTCCCGGCCCTAGCCTCTCACTAGAATGTCTTATAAAGATGATTTTACCTCCACACAGCACGTCATAAGTTTCCCTTAACTTACATATCAGGCATAACTCCTGTAAGTATGATATTTGAGAAAATATGATATGATACGTCAGTAGGTATTAGCAAACTAATGGTATTTTCTGAAAATTCAAAGTCTTCTGAAAAAATAAGGTTTATGTTTATTTGAGACAGTGGAGTTGATTGTTCAACAGGATGCCAAACAATTTTCTATCACTGTTCAAATTCTTAGCCAAGGACTTGTATACTTTTTTTTAATACTTCTTAAGTTATATTTTGAATTCTTTATATGTAAACAGTAACTAAGTTTGAACCTATCGCTTGAAGCCACGCTAATAAGTTTGTCTTGTAACCATGGGATAGCCAATGGCATTGTGTCAGGATATGACTCTTTGTGTTAGCCTATAAAAACCTGTGTAAAGTTGTATCTGGAGCTTACTGCCATATTGTCATGTGAGCTCTGTGCATCCATAATAAAGAATCTTTATGAGACTTCAACTATGTTCCTGAGTTAAATAAGTTCTAAAAAGTCGCACATAAAAATAGTGTGTTTGCTCCCATATGCTGAGACATAGGCATCTTAAGAGGCATCACGCTCTGCAGTAGCATTTGTGCCAGGCTACGCCAGGGGGTAAGTTTATCAAGCTGCGGGTTCGAAAAAGTGGTGATGTTGCCTATAGCAACCAATCAGATTCTAGTTATCATTTATTTAGTACATTCTACAAAGTGAAATCACCTATCAGTTTCAGAGGTGAATTACATCCACCTCCGCATGAGACCCAGTGTCTCTTGTACTTGTTCTATTTTATTAATACTCACATTCATTGGGGGTTATTTACTAAGAAATAACAAATGTGAAGTAATTCATAGTGGCACCATCAGCAAATTAGCATTGATTGATCTAGTGCAAGTTAGACAATGAAGCAAATGTATTGATTGCTAAAACGTACCATTCATTTGCATGTCGTTAGTAAATAATGGAATTTTTATGCATATTGAATCAAATAATCAGGAGGTGGATTGACAATAGTGAGAAGGTCAGCATTAGGTATGAGCAAAATTTTCAAAACATTTTGTGCTATTTACCAGTGGAATTTGGCTTTAAGTGTTCTCCAACCTCAACCACACCACACAGCAGAATGGATTGAGCGTAGTCCCAACACGTGAATCAACACGGCTTAACTTGATGACATAGGAGTCATTAAGGAGTGCACAACATAAAAAAGTAGTAACTTTGCACCTGGGCAAAACCATGTTGAGGGGGAGGTAAATTTAAAATGTGGGGACAGATTTATAATTGGGATAGGACATGTCCTAGATCAACTTTAAATTTTAGCATAAAAATAAAGCTACCAAGTATTTGTGTGCTACATGAAAAAACAGCCAGTACTTAACTTATATGCAAAATAATAAACTAATTTGCACCCCTTGCATTGTAACATGGTTTGTCCTGGAGAACATTTACTCTTTTTTTGCCTTACTTTCCTAAATGACTCCGGCCCTAAGTGTCTTCTTACCGTCTTACAAATTTTAGCGATACTGATAAGAATAGTTCAAATGCAGAGGCATGTAATTAAATGCAAACACATTCACGTCCGTCAATTACTGCTTTATAATACCACTAGGAATCTTATTTCCTGCAGTAGTCCAAATGGTAATGACAAATAAGAAATTTGAATAGTGACATAATATAACTGTAATGTAAATGAATTAAATAGTATCAGGAGGAGAACTCAATACATATACAGATAATCAGAAGTTGCTAATTAATGCTGCTGCTGTTACCATCAGCACTATCTTTACTCCAGGCCTCTGGAACCTGAGAAAGAATGCCTCCTAAAAAGTGAATCTGGAGATGTGTCCAGGCTAAACTAGGTTGCATTTTCTGGCGGTGTGCTACACTTACGTGTATACGCCCTTACTGTACTCATCTTACGCTTGCTCGTCCAGTCCCGCCTCTCCTGATATTTGCACATTGATTGTTATACCTATATTTATGCCACTGTTTAGTATATTTACAATTTGCAACTGAATCATTTGTAATTAATTTACCTTTTATTTTAGAATAATAATACTTGATATATTTGCTCAACTTTATGAATATGACATTTTGCTTGTTCTCTATTTTGCCTTTTAGCCCAGCCAGAATGGGTAGAACATATAAATGATACAGAACGGGATATAGGAAGTGATTTGCATTGGCCATGTATTGCTAAGGGGAAGCCAATACCTACAATTAGATGGCTAAAAAATGGAGAAGCGGTAAGTGATAAATTCACTAGGCCTTTGCAAAAAGTCTTTGTACAGTCTACTTTCCTTATAATCTACCATAGAATGAACATTATGTCATACATTTCATTATAATCCACAGTCAGTGACCCACAAAATATTTATCAGAAGGTTAATGTGGACACTTACCAGGTTTACCTGGCTAATGGCTGAAAGGATGCAGTTACTGACTCTTTGGAAGATGAGTTTTATCCCTACTACAAAGAATTTATTTTTTTAACCTTTTCAAAATAGCAAGTCTCTTTCCTAGTTGTAAATTAGCTTCAGAATGTAAGAGTAAGTAACATCCACCATAATTCATTGTGAGCAGGGGCTGGGTGGCAGGGGGGCATCTGCCCCTTTGGCCGGTCCCATAGTGTGCTTCCTTGGGCAGGGTCACTGGGTCATCTGTATTTTTTTCAATCAAAATAGGCTGCTGAGTCAGGTCATACCCCCCGGGTTAAAATTTGCCAGCCCTCCCCTGATTCTGAGCCAGCTGGGACAGTTTCACGTAGGAAAAGCTTAGCTGTGTAAAAGTAGCTGAAACCCCCCTTGCTGCATCACAACACATGTTGAGGCCTAGGCACTGGGCAGTAGGGGGAATCACCTATCCGAAGAGGTCATCCAAGGGTTGGATGTGAGGAGTAAGTGATCTGTTCGCATCCTACCCTGAGACAACTTCTTTCTACCCTGTTAATCAAAGGGTTGAGGTAAGTAACATTTTTCTCAAAGCATACACAGCAAAGTACAGTTTTCTCACATTATACTCCCATTAACTATCTGTTTTTTGGAAGGACAGTCCTCTGTTACACCCATTTGAAAGTTTCCTCTTTTGGATCTCTGGTAGATCTGTATGGATATAAACTTCTCCAGTGGCTTTTCCATTGGCTGTGCTTGACACTTAAATATCTTAATGGTTTCCACTCCTTTTATTACATTTGTGTCGTGTTTGTAGCGGTGTACAGTGTGCTTTGTTTTATGGTCATTTACATCTGAAAGCCCACTTAAGTGTTTGTAACAATCTTAAGTGTGCATCAGTTACTGATTTTTGTTTCTCTAAGTAGTACCGTGCAGTGCTATTTGCAAAGCACGTCTCATACATTTTATCATTGATAAATGTAAGTGGGAGCTATCATATTACTAATTAAAGGTAATTGTCAACACTCCTTACGCTCAGCATTGGTTCCCACTGTATCTTAAATGAAGGATTATGATCAACAGTTATATATCAGTGATTAATCTATCAACTATGTTTGCATGTATATTGGGATGATCAATCTAATGCAGATTAGCGAGATGTTATTTGAAACTCTGATGTGCAAAATGTTAATATTTGATTTGTTTTCTTTCAGTATGGTAAAGGTGAACTGAAAATTCGAGGACTAACTATGGCACATGCTGGAATGTATCAGTGTATAGCAGAAAACCACTATGGTGTTATTCAAGCAAACGCTGAGCTAAAGATCCTTGGTTAGTGACTCTGTTTTCCTGTGACAAGAGCATATTAAACATGTTTATATAATCACACTCAGTGGCTGAATTGGAAATATAGAAGAGGTGGTAAGGAAATATAGTGGTGGTATGAAAAATGTAAGTGGGAATGCAAGTGGATGGAATTTGATAATTTAACACTGAAGGCAGTAGGAGAATTGGTGGTGTTGCATACACCCGTAGACATCCCAACTTCAACCACTGATCACACTAGATTTTAAAGAGAGTAATAGATAACAGTTTTCTCTTAATATTCTCATGAATGGAAGTAAAATAATGTGACTTACGCTTGCTGGGCTCATGTAATTGTGTACTTTCTTTATGTACTTTAATTTTTAATCTAAAGTGGGATTGGTATTATTGTTTATACCCACTAGGAACATAATTACATTTTATCACCAGTGTAGTTAGAACTCCTGTCATTCTAGAGATCAGTGACCAGAAGCTCTTTGTTAAATACATCTTCAGTACTCACTGACACGCAGAAAGTATTAAGTATACTATAGGCTGCATTTCAGGTGCATCCTGTGCCTCAGTACCAACAGAAGGCACTTTGTTTGCACATTTTGGAAATTGATTGAGCAGCTTTCCTTATTTACCACCTTACCACTCTGTAACCACCCTGAATACATAACCTTTCCATTAACTATGTACATTTCTTGATATTTATTAATTCATATTTAGCTTTAGCACCAACATTTGAACTAAATCCTATGCGAAAGAAGATCTTAGCTGCAAAAGGAGGTCGTGTCATTATAGAGTGTAAACCAAAGGCTGCTCCAAAACCCAAATTCTCCTGGAGTAAAGGAACAGAACTTCTTATAAACAATACCCGGTTAGTACAAATAATTTCTGTTTTTCCATTGGGATTGGGGTTGGGGTCTACTAAAAGGGAAAATACTACTTTATTTTATGCAACTGCTTTTAGGCTTTAAAGGGCTCTGAACAGCAGCGGGCCTCATTATGGATGAGGCCTTGTGCCTCGGTTTGTACAAGTGCACCTAGATTTCTGTCACAGAGCATAGGCTTTTGGAGCAAGATGGTGAGGTTTGCGGAGGAGCAGAAGTTTGCACCAGCCGATGGAAGTTTAATTTTGTACTTCCTCTTAGCCAGAGAAACACATTTTAATATGTCACTTTATTTGTGGTTTTAGAAACTTGTAAAGAACAGTTGTGAAAGCATATACAAACATACATAGTAAACAGAAATAACATGTTTAACAATATTAATTATCTAAACGAACACTCGGATGTTCATAAGTAGTGTATAAAAAATGCTTTGGTATAGTATATGCAAGTGTTAAGTGATTGGGGAATTATGTGGAATGAGGATAAGGGGTTATGAAGGGCGTTATATAGGTCTTGGGGCTGAGGTTGAAGCTTGGTGTCCCTCATGTTCTATCACAGAAAAGTAACAGTGCTAGACACTGATAATCATTTGACTTACCGTATATGAAATAATATTAACTGAAACATTACATAACTAGATCTAAAAGTCCACCTGTAGAGTCCTTCTGAGAGGCTGACCTGTAGTGAAAAGATTGTGTGAACTTGTGATATCTATTATTTAAATAAGCTGTGAATTTTTCCATTGTCGCTAAATGCCATACCTTGTTATAGACTATATGTAGGGAGGGTGCATCTGGATGTTTCCAGCCGCTAGATATCAATCATCTGATTACATTAAGGATTTACACAGCTGTATTATCATCACATATATATATATATATATATATATATATATATATATATATATATACACTTACACACACACACACACACACACACACACACACACACATAACGCCTTGGGCTCAGCAGGAAAGCCCAAGGCTTTGTGTGTGCGTGTGTGTGTGTGTTTGTGTGTGTATATATATATATATATATATATATATATATCGGTGGTAATCGCTAACACAATTACCACAATTATGACACCCACCTGACCTACAAAAAAACCCCGAAAGTATTAAAAAGCAATCTCAATATTAATAGACTTACCTGAAAAGCGACTGTCTACATCACCGATGATGCAGAATGCTGACCGCAAGTGTTTTCGAATGAAGACCTGTCCGGCACTACACTCTACTGTCATCGCGACTTCTATGAAAGTTAATTTAAAGTGGCAATGTCAGGTTAAGTGTTTAAACACTTAACCTGCGAGGTCCAGACATTGCCACTAATTGTAATTGATTAAGATATAGGTACTTGCTCTAATGATAAACCATACAAAACAATACTAAATAAAAAAATAATAACTTAAAATGTGAAAAAGGTGGATTCTTCTGCCCCTCTAAACCTAGCACACGTGTTAACATGCCCATTCCACACCACTGTACGTACACTAATAAAATCAATTTATTTATGTCTGTACCCCATCGCCTCTCAAATCTGGAATTCACATAAAATCAAACAACAATTTTCTGCAAGTGGGCTCTGCCAATGGGAACCACATATACCATCCCTAAATGTGGAGTTATATAGGGGGCTTAGTTAGGTGCACCTATTCAATGGTTTATGGTCCTTTATAATTATTCAAATGGTCTGGAAGGAAGTTAGACTATTTGAGGCTGATGCAGAGGAGTTTGCAAAATGGGCGTAAATGACTTAAAAGATAAAAAGCACAGAAAAAAAGCAAATTTGCACCCAAATGCAGAGCTGTACACATCTCGAGATGTGTCCACCTCCACATCGGCAGCATATGTGCCTGGTTTATGACTAGTCATCACCTGCCCTGTAGCAGGTTCAAAACATAAGCCTCAGGTTTAAATGCATATTTCTGCAGGTCTACATGTTTACTGTACTCGGCCAACATTAGAACACCCCTTACTTCTCCCTTCTTTACTCTCCAGGCTCAGATGGCTGTAAGTGCTAAAATTGCAGCCATTACTTATAGAAAATGTTACTCATCATTGCCAAAAACATTAATTATCTTTACCAAAACCACACCTTCCCAGCTTACCTCACTACTGACACTCTAAGGGCTAGATTTACTAAGCTGCGGGTTTGAAAAAGTGGGGATGTTGCCTATAGCAACCAATCAGATTCTAGCTGTCATTTATTTAGTACCTTCTACAAAATGACAGCTAGAATCTGATTGGTTGCTATAGGCAACATCCCCACTTTTTCAAACCCGCAGCTTAGTAAATCTAGCCCTAAGTCTCTGTCATTAATCTTCATTAAGGTGACATGTCCATAAGGGGTCTTTTATAAGAGTCTTTTTTTGAGCAGATATGTCCTTGGTCTGCTATTGTGAAATAAAGAACATGTGGCCCTTATATAACTTGTTGTTTTCTGTATTGTGCAATACGTGTTTATCCATTCTCTTAAAAGCACAGACACATAAAATTCAACTTCATTAGTTCATTCTATTGAACTAATTGGTAATATAAAGTTTTTGTTAATTATTACTTTGACAGTGTTGGTTAATATGCATTATTTTTGTTGCTTACACTTGTTTGTTGAGAAAATAATAAAAATTTATAAAGATAATTAATTTTCTCCTCTGTACGTTGTTCCTGGTAAAACAGTTTAAATCTTAGGGGGGAATTTAATTGAATGCAAGGTGATGCGATGTGTCTCCGGACTAGTCTGCGGAGACACATTGTGTTTTTACTAAAATATCGGCTCCTTTTCCCTTGCATCCTATAGAGATGCATCACCAATTGAATTCCCCCTTACTGTGTCCCATTTGTACTTTTTCTTCACCAATTCAACTATTATCTTTCAATCATATCCAGTTATTCAATTACAACATGTACAGTCACATCACATATTGCATAAAATTATTCAATGTAATCCTAATGATGATTTATAAATGTGAATGTTAGCCACAGCTTAAAAACAATTGTATCTGTGTGTTTTTCCACATTTAGATCATTCTTTGTGTGCATAAATCAATCAATGATAAGATAATTTGTAAATGAGATTGTTCAATTACTATTCATAAAATCATTGCCTATGTGGGCATCTTAAAAATGCCTAAACTAACAATTTGTCCATTTCCCCCATCTGTTTGTCATGCTTCAGGATTGTTGTGGCTAACTTTGCTGCCATCTAGTGTTTCAAAAAGTTAACACAAACAAGTGTGCACATTCTCTACTATATACATTATGTGAAATATGTGAAATCTTTCATACATCTACAATGTTTCAATAAAATGTAAATATACATTAGAAACTGTCACTTTAAAGGAATATACATGTTTGCTTAATTTATCATTTCTTACTAGGGTATCTATCTGGGATGATGGGAGCCTGGAAATCGTTAATGTAACAATTCTGGATGAAGGCAGCTACACATGTTTTGCAGAGAATGATAGAGGAAAAGCAAATAGTACGGGAACACTTTCTGTTACAGGTAATACTGGTGGACAAAGTATTTAATTATCCTCACTAAATGTATAAATATGTTACTTGCACTACTTCATAGATTTACAGAGAAGCATACATATTAAAGCTGCATTACTGCTTAGATGACACTTTCCTAAGGTGGCTCCTCTCTCTAACTGGAGCACATGCTATTTAGGCAATAAACCTAAGGGGTGGGCACAGAAAACTGCTTCTGACTGAAAGCCAGAGAAATTCAACCGCTGGGAACTGATAGAAGCCACGTGCACATGAGAGAGCCTCCATCAGGACCAAAGAAGCAGATAAGACACACAATTGTGGCTTTTAAGAAATAAATCATGTTTAGGTGGAGTTCTTCTGAGGCCTGACTGTTTGTTCACATTTGCCACATGTGGTATATGTGGCATGAATATTAAATAAATATTGGCTTGACTCACTTCATCTGTATTACGCTAATCTGCTGTCATTTACCATCATTCCTGATCCTCCGATGCTGACAAAAGGCAGCAGGTTCACTTATCAGTGTATGAGAAGTACAACATTATTTGTTATATGGAGGGCGGCATAGCAAACTGAAGGATTTCCTCTGCCCTAATTGCTACCAAATGCTGCCCTCTTGGCAGAAAAGACCCTGGTTCTTTCTTCATGTGGCTGTTAAACATTATATCAAAAACTTCACCAACGGGCTCCAGTCCCATGTAATAAGGCTCATCCACTGGGAGCAGGTGGAGCTTGTCCTGTGCGCGGAGATGCAAGATCATTGGAATAAATTATTCCTGTTGTTAAATATAAGGATGTTAGGAGTCACAGAGGAGTTCCGCGACCATATAAAAAAAACAAGGCTGCAGTTCAGAGTACTGTGACCTCAGTAAAAGACAAATAATTTCACACAGGTCACAGTACTCTGAACTGACTCCTAATATTGTTATACTGTAAAATAGCTAGGTACATTTTTTTTTCATAATACCCATATACAAACATGTTCATACACAAAAAACATACAGATACATGTGCACATACATATAATCACATATTGAACTACATATAATAAATATATAAACATATCCATACATACACTAATAGATAAACATGCATACTTTCCTCACCTTTGGCAGGATGGACAATCACTACCTGCCTTGTGTGGTCCCCACTGTATTAGGGCTTTTAACCACTGGTGTTTCAACAATTTGCCTAATTTGCGAAATGCAAAGCATGAAAGCCCATATAAAAATAAAATCCATTAAATTCTGTGTCCATACCATTTTCCCTTCATACTTGTAACTGCATGCATTTGTGTTGCAATGCATTGTCACTGCACTTGAAAAAGTCCATTGCTCTATATTGAAGCTCTGTGTACATAACTACTAAAGGTTAACAAGAGCAGTTACACCAGTGTTCTGTATTTTTCCTTTTTATGTCAGTGTTCTATTAATTCCTTTCAGTGGGATTGTGCACTACATGTAGAAACCCGGGCCTGATTCATTAAGGCAAGCAAAGCAATAAACCATGTTACAATGCAAGGGGTGCGAATTAGTTTATTGTTTTACACCTAAGGAAATTATTAGCTTCTTTTTCATGCAGCACACAAATTTTGATAGCTTTATATTTACACTGAAATTTAAAGTTGATCTAGGACATGCCCCACTTTAACTCTAAATCTGTCCCCACATTTTAAATTTACACTCACCCTTCAATGCAACATGGTTTTGCCAAAGTGCAAATTTACTGCTTTTTTTAATTCGCTTGCCTTAATAACTCTGGCCCCCCCATGTCTAGTCTAAGGTTGGCTTTCTTTTGAGTAGGGGGACCCTACACTCATTGCCCCCTGATTAAATAGGGAGACTCCCAGGCTATATAGCCTAGGGCTGGTTGCCATTAAAAAAAGGAGGACCCCATATTTGTTGTGGGTACCAGCCAAGGCAGACTAGTGCGGAGGTTGGTTGAAGAATTTAGGAGGGGAGCACATTGTCTGTTTTTATTTAATTATTTTTAATATATTAAGTTTTTACCATTCATTTCAATAGGCCATTCATTTCAATGGAGTTTCTTCATGTGCTCATTTTTGAAACCCCATTGAAATGAATAGGCTATTGAAAGGAGTAGAAAAAGCTCCATGACACATGCACAAATTCATGCTATTGTATACTGCATGTGAAATGCATATAAAATGCATGAGCAAATGTTTTTTATGCTGTAAAATATATGCTTGTATTTGGCATGCTCTGTTGTCAGACAACAATATATTTTTTTAAATATTGGCTACAATGGCTATTTTGGACCATGCTCAATGACACTCCATTCATATGAGTTTGTCGACAATTTATGCCTTCCATTAAATTCTATTTAATATTTTATCAGACTCGAAATCTATTACTAGGAATAAGGCTTTTCTTCAGATCCATTAGCACCCACTGGGATGAAAGGCATCCTATTAAAGCATGTCCACATTCAGAGTGTCTTCTTCTGATACAATTTGAGTATGGGGCATCTTGCCAAAGCCATACACTCAAAGCCTTGATGAAGAGTATCTCCATTGGGGAAGACACATTAAATTACATTATTGTTCACTCCCTCCTTATTTAAGCATTTCAACTTCTTTTGTACACTGTTACTTATTTTTATTTGTAATTATAAAATAATAATAGTAATAATAAATAAGTGACTTATGATAACTTCAATGCTCTGAATGTGTCATTATTGGAGAAGGTGGAAATACACTTACATGACACTTTTTCTTTTTCTTTTTTTTTTTAATAGACATTTCATTGGTTTTTTTCAGATGAATAACAGAGTGGGAAACTGACATTACATGGGAATCAAAACATTGTTTAGTTTCCAAAGAACATAGACAGCATATTCAAAACAGTATATAATATCAAGGGAGAATGAATAAAGAGGAGAAGGAAAGGAAAGAGTGGAGAGAGATGGGGAGGGATGGGGGGAGTCACTAGCTAAAGAAGTGGGAAGAAAAGAATAGAGGAGATGGAGATCCAAGACATGAGAAAAAGAGAAAGTAAGAGTTAATAGGCTTTAGAAAGCCAGGGTGGGAGGGTCTGTGATAGTCAGTCCAAGGGTACATGACACTTTTTCATTCATCATTCATACAAATGTTTTTAATAATTAAATTATAATCCTAAAATAATTGGATAATATTAATAAAACCAAGGATCTCAAAATATAGTGTCCTGGAGAAGTCTCTCAGTAAGGGATATTATAATAGCTATGAGAAGAAAAGAGGTTTTATGTAGAATTCTGTATGATAAAGCACAACCCTACCTTCCACATTCCATTTTGAGGGCCCAACTAAAATGATCAGAATCTGCAGCATCTCTTTGCCTATAATGCATACTTTAAGTAAACAAAATATTTTAAAATGATCAAAACATGACAACTGACAATCTAATAGGGGATTTTTAAAGGACCGGCAGATGGGGTAACAGAGGGAGAAAAGAAGAGCAAATGTGGAGGCAGGATGATAAAACTAGTTGGAATAGAAGGTTATATGGTGCAGCAACAGAAGCTGGAACAGAAAGTGTTGATAAACAAAATGATGTAAGGGATTGTTAAACATCCAACAAGACATTATAATACAATTAGATACATCACCACAATCCCAAATAAAAAGTAATGTTCACAGTCACCAAACTGTAATGAGCTGTTGTCAGTCCTCCAGTTACAACAGGATCAGGAAGGGAATGAAAGGAACTTAGGACAAAGACTGTCATCCAAGGTGAATTTCAATAGAATGAAAAATATTGAGATCCAGGAACATGAGGCAAAGACAAAGTTAGGCATTGCTTGTAGAGGCCTACTGGTGACAAAACTGGTGGATTTTGTCAGTGTGGTGAGTGCACAAATGTTCTCCTCTATAATAACCCATCAATGCAAGTGCATGCACAGCATCATTGGTCCACCCAGGGCAAGCAAAACTGCTTCCCTTTGTCTTCTGTCTCTTCCTATCCCTCACTAGCCCTGTGATGTCTGTGGTGGAGCAACTTTCTTTTTTTTTTTCAAATTTCTTTTTTTTATTCACATTCCCCATTGATATTAATAACACCATATTTATTTTCTGCTGCGTTTCTCCAGTACTATGGATTAACTGTTTTTAGCCACTGTTTAAAGCTGTGGGATACAGAGGTCGCTTTTATGTTTAGGAGGTATGGGGATTAATCCAACAACAATACTTTATAACAAAACTGCAGTGAAAAGTTAAAACAATGAATAGAGACTCTTACACCACAAAGGATTTATTCTACTCAGAGGGGAAGGAACTGTGATATTCCCTTCCCCTCTATATAGGTGAAAAGGAAGTGGAGACAGCTAGCTGGCTCGTTAAGGTAAGTGAAGGGAGTGTAGCAGAATGGGGGACATAGAAATCTTGGGGCTCTCAAAGTTCTAATTACGCACCTGAATCAAGGTATGAATGTAGAACTATTTTTCTATGCTTTGTATTGATTTGTGATGTTATATATTTTCTAAACTTACAGCTGCCACAAAGATCACCCTTGCACCATCCAATGCTGATGTAACAGTAGGGGAAAATGCATCCATGCAGTGTCATGCATCTCATGATCCTTCTCTGGACCTTACATTTATCTGGTCTTTAAATGGATTTGTAATCGAATTTGATGATGACAGTAGCCATTATGAAAGGCATTTTAGGGTAAGTGGAAGAGAGCTACTGTTTATTTCAATTACTATCATATTCTTGAACATACTGTAAGTTTAAATAGTACCTGCTTGTTACCTAACTGCACCATATAATAATAACTCCTGCTTGTCACATACCTGCACCTTATAGAAATAAAAATGCATACATAGTAGAAAAATACAAAACAAACAGAACAGCAATTGTGCGACACAGAAGTGTGAGGTTACATATCTTGAAGGGAAAATTTTTTCCAGGAGCCTGATTACAATTTGAGACAATGGCATTGAGTACTTATTCTTGGCCATGTCTCAACCAGGTAGAAGGTCCTGAAACATCCACCAGGTAAGACTGTCTAATTATTCAGTAACACCACTATAAGAAGTTTTTACACCTGTACTGTAATAGTAAATAAGTTAAAAATGTATTAATAGCAACTTACAAAAGAATATAGTTATAACCAAACAATAACTCTACTGTGCAGTAGTAAAAATAAAGCTGTAAACAATAACTTTAGAGTAAAAAATAAACCTCTACGCACAAGGGACACCCACTCAGAAAGTTCTGGTAGTCACCCTGGCTGCCCCCCTAGGTTATGAAAATACAATATATTCAATGGAGAGCAAGTTCTGTTGGTGCTGTCATGCACCCTACCAAGGAAATGCTTGTTGACATCAGTATTATTAAGTCACATGGTTTTCTCTTTTAAACTCTTCGTTATTAGGCACACAATTTGAAACAATCAGTTATTCAGGAACAGAGCATTATTCCCTAGCACTTTAAATCACCATGCTCTTTTGCTGCTATTTTTACTCTGATTATCTTATAATCAAACTGTTATAAGAATACTTGTCCTGTGTGCACTTATGTGCAACATTCACATAAAATAATGTAATGTGCAACAATCAAAAAGCTTGCACAAAGCTAGTCACATCTACTCACCGCCTATTGTGGAGTGAATTCTTGGCCATTTTAAACATAGGATACATTTTTGCTTCCCTGCACATTCATGTGTACTGTTCCCTTCACATATGGCAGCAGTGGCTCCACTGTAATTATACCAATGTCCTCAAATATCATAGCATAACTCCAAAAGTTATAGCAGCATTGCCTCTCAAGGTTAAAACATCATCACTTTCACCACCACTTACAAGGCTCTCTCCAACACTACTGCCCCTTATATCTCTAACCTACTCTCCATTCACACTCCTGCCCGCTTCCTGCGCTCGGCCAACGACGGCCACCTCTCCTCCACTCTTATCACCTCTTCCCACTCCAGAATCCAAGACTTTTCCCATGCAGCCCCCCTTCTCTGGAACGACCTCCCTCGTTCCATCCGTCTCTCTCCTACACTGTGCTCCTTCAAACGTGCACTAAAAACTCACCTCTTCCTCAAAGCCTACCAACCATCTACTTAACCCCCATCTCCTCCCTTTTGCTCGTCCTCCCTTCTCTCCTCTTGCCTCAACTGGCTCCTCTTGTGCCTGGTCTGTTTACCCTCCCTTAGGATGTAAGCTCGTATGAGCAGGGCCCCCTCCCCTCCTGTCTCCATACCTGTTCTTCCGCTCCGTCTTTACTGCATATGACTGGCCGGTGTTTCTGAAGTATTGGTACTTTTTGTTCATTGTTCTGTATGGTTTCACCCTGTATAGTCTACTGTTAGTACTGTGTGCGGCGCAGCGGATACCTTGTGGCGCCTAACAAATAAATGATAATAATAATAATAACTTTCCATGGTTACAACAGCATTATTATCCCTTAAAATGACTCAGTATTGCCCCATAATGTTAAACCTAATGTGCCTCCCTTTATTTTATCAGCATTACCCAAAAAATAATAAAAGGCCTGATGGAATTATCAGTGGCAACCTGATTCTTCCTTACAGAGACTTTCAATCAATGTAGAGGAAACATAATTCTCGTGATTTTACTGGCTGCTCCATATGATTATCATTGTTAGCAGGGTGATCTAGTACACTGACCTATGATGTTTAGCAGTCTTTGATCAGTGGCTGGCTTAGCTTTGGTGGCTTTATGTGCACGATCCATCAAGAAGGCGTTATCAGTGAGGTGTTTAAAGAAGCCAGCAAGAAAATGAGGCAAAGAAGAGTTTGTCTTGAATTCTGGGACATGACGGATCCTCAGGTTGTTTAGGCGTGACCTGTGACCCTCTTGTTTCTCTGTAACAGATTTTATTTCAGAGCGGAGCAATGCTAGTTCACGTTCAGAAGTCAGTTGAGCATGACACATATCATCAGTTTTGGATTCAAGAATATCAGTCCTAGAGCCAAAGGCTGGTATTTCTGATTTGAATTCGGCAATAGCTTTTCTAAGTTCTTGTTGAAATGTGAGCTTGATGTTGTTCGCTAGGTTAGTGATAGCCGCTTGAACAGCATGATTAAGTTCAGCATCTGATAGACAGGGCTGATCAACGAGATGGGAAGGAGCTGCAAACATAGGGGCTGTGCCGACCGCTGTGACCTTCTTGGTTTTGTTACACATTTGCTAATACAGGCAGGGGCAAACGCAGTATTTGTAGAGGGGGGTTTCCACATCACGCTGACAGTGGGAATGACCAGCATGCATGAGGGTGTGGCTATAATTTTAGACAATGCTTGGCTGCACTCCAACTCTTCCTATCCCCATAATATACATGGGCAATGCTGCATGGACTACTGTTAGGTGCATGCAGCTCTCCCTTTTCAAGCAGAGCCATGTGAAGCTGGGGCAGGGTCCAGCCACCTCAATTATACAGTGCACCAGGCTTGAAGGGGGGTTTCCAGGCACTAGGAAATCATCCCCCCCTCGGTTTGCCTATGACAGTAAAAAATTGGGGGAGGATTTGGAAAGGCTGGGATGAGGTGCAGGAAAGGTGGTATGCTCCAATTAGCTAATCATGGTCCCTCAGGGCCCAGGGCTCATGAGAAACCTACATTCAGTCACAGAAACTAAAGAAGAATGACAGTAGTCAGTGAGTCACAGCACAGTGTGTATGTGGGGGCTGTAGATATGCACAACAGTTCAGCAATTTGGTGTGCAGGACTTACTGAAAGTTGGAGCCAAGTTGAGGATCAGACTTTGAGCTATGTATCTGAGTTAGTGGGTCGCAGCACCTCAGCAGTATGGCAAGTCTTGGTGCCAAATATCAGCGTGATTGTAGTTCAACACTAGGCAGGTTACAGCCTGGGATGAGCTAGTGAAAAAGCTGAGAACCCTTGAGTGTCCTCTGGTCAGGTTGAAATCAAATTAACAGATAGTTTGCATGACAGAGCAGCTATGCAATGCTTGTAACAGATTGAATGGATGGTCTTGGTGCATCCAGATACTTAGATAATTTATGGGGTAAAGGCTGTATGAAGATAACAAGCCTCTGAAAAAGTGGCTGCAGTTAAAACTTAACAGAGAACTGAATATTCTGACGAATGTTCAAGGAGGGCTCTGCAGTAGATGGCAGCCCAGGAGTGTTGTCCATCCACAGAAAGTCCAGGGCGTAGATGAGACCACTTTGTGCAGGTCCCATTAGCGCACTTGAAAGTTGTCCAAAGGACAGGTCGCGGCCCCTATCAGTAGTGTCAGGCGAGATCCTAGGGGAGTAGATAATAAGATGTTATGCAGAGACACAATGGAAGTGGATGGAATGTAAGCTTTACAGTCAAGTAGCGGAGTGAACACAGATGCAGGGTGAACAATTCAACTAGCGCGTTAATGGAGGCTAGTGTGGCTTGAGCAATACAGTCTGTAGTGTAACAACACAATGAAAGTAGTTGCAGCATGAACAGTCCAGCTATCAGAGTAACGGTTACAAGTGCAGCTTAGCAATACAGCCTGAAATATAAGGACACAATGAAGGTAGTTGCAGCATGAACAGTCCAGCTAGCAGAGTAACGGAGACAAGTGCAGCTTTGGCATTTGGGCCTGTAGTATAGCAGCACAGTGAAGACAGGTGCAGCGTGAACAGCCCAGCCAGCAAGGTATCAGAGGCAGGTGCAGCTTGAGCGGTATAGCCCGTAGTACAGCAGCACAGCAGAGACAGGTCCAGCGTGAATGGTCCAGCCAGCAAGGTAACAGAGACAGGTGCAGTTTGAGCGGTATAGCCCGTAGTACAGCAACACAATGGAGACAGGTGCAGCATGGATAATCCAGCCAGCAAGGTATCAGAGGCTGGTGCAGCTTGAGCGGTATAGCCCGTAGTACAGCAGCACAGTGGAGACAGGTGCAGCATGGATGATCCAGCCAGCAAGGTATCAAGGACAAGGAGGCACTGAGGATCCAAAGTAAACATACAGGAGACAGACTAAGTCTAATCAGGCAGGTAACTTGATCAACAGGCACTGAGAAGAAAGAGGAAGTGCCTTTTCAAGTTTGGAGCCAGAACTGAGAACCAATGGGAAACATACAGAGGACACAAAGGCTCAGAGTCTGCGCATGCGCAGAACCAAAGCCAGGACGCCAGCAGCTGAAGTATGCTTCAATGGGGAACAGGTTAGTGTCTTGGTCTGCGGTTGTGGAAGCCGAATGAGCGCCGTGTGACATAGACTGTAGTGGTGACAGCTTGATTCAGGAAAGAGCAGTAAGGACGGTATTGCAATGGCCAATACAGAAGATTATAAATTCATAAAATAAAATTTATGCAGTGTCTTGTGTGCGATATGCCCATATTTTTAAATAGTTTTTAGATGTATGTAACAGGTTGTAGATATATATTGGATGTAAGGAACAAAGGACAGATTTGATTCAAGGATCATACCTAGTCAGCGAGCATGTGGGGTAGGATTTATTGTCATGTTGTCATCAGAAATTGAATGTCAGGTAGGTAACTTCTGTTGGCCTGTGGGATATAATATATATATATATATATATATATATATATATATAATTATTAGCTCTGACTTTACAAAACTAAGTGTGATTTGGCGAGAGGACATCCAAGAAGAGATGGCAGAAAGACAGTTACACAGGATGAAACAGGTGGTTAGAGATCCGTAGAAGATAGATAAATTTGGGTATCATCCACATAGAGATGATACTGAAATGCAAAGGAGCTTACTAGTTTCACAAGACTAGTGGTATAGATAGAGAAGAGCAGAGGGTATAGGACTGAGCCTTGTGGTACTACAACTGGAAGCAGAAAGGAAGTGGATCTAGAGAAATTAACACTGAAATAGTGATTTAATAGGTAGGATAAGAGCCACAATAGGACTATAGGACAGTGTCCTGAAGACCTATGGAATGTAGCATTTGTATTAGAAGAGAGTGGTGAACTGTTTCAAATGCAGTAGAAAGATCCAGGTGAATTAGAAGTGAGTTATCAAATCATTGACAACTTTTGTTAATGGAGTGTCTGAAGAGTGTTGGGAACAAAAGTCTGACTGAAGAAGGTCAAATAGGTTGTGTGAGGAAAGAAAGCATGTGAGGCGAGTGTAGGCAATTATCTCAAGAAGCTTAGAGGGACATGGGAGCTGAGATATTGGACATAAATTGAGAGTATGAGTCAGAATTTAGTTTTTTTCAGAGTAGGAGTAATCACTGCGTACTTGAATTATGATGAAAAAATACAGTTACAAGAGAGAGAGAGATTACAGATTTTAGTTAAGGTAATGGTATAGGATCAAGTGGACAGGTAGTAGAATAAGAAGATAAGAAGAGAATACATACATCATCTTCATTTTTGGGATCAAATAAAGAGAGAGTCATGGGAAATAATTTAGGTGGTTGTTTGTCGATGAAGAAGATTCCATTTCAAGTCAGATTTTATCAGTCTTGAAGTAGGAAGCAAGATATTGGGCACTGATAGTAATCAAAAGGTTTGGGGTGGGAAGTTTGAGAAGAGACTTAAATGTGTTAAAAAGGCATTTGGGTTTAGAAGCCTGAATAGGGGTGAGGGATTGGAAGTATATTTGTTTAGCAATCTCCAGAGCATTTCCATAGGAGTCGTAGATAGCAGTATATATGAGGAAATTATTAGAGGTATGGGATTTATGCCAATGAAGTTCTGCTTTGCAAGAATGTTTCTGAAGATGTTGTGTTACTGTAGTGTGCCTCGACTGACTTCGAAGTCGACATGGAGTATGAAGTATGAGTATGAAGAGTGGTCAGACCCACTTTATCAAGGGCTATTGCTAGGGTTTTGTGAAAATGCAGTACTTCCATTTCAGGAGAGTAGAATGTAGAAATTGGGGAGAGAATATGTTGGAGAGAGGTAGAAAACTTTTGAAAATTGATAGAGTTAAGATTTCTGTGGGTATGAGGAGGCTTGGTAGAGGTTGACAGCAGAGAGGTTAAAGTACTGGGGGAGAGCTTGTAGCTGATAAGGTGATGATCCAAGAGGGGGAAAGGAGTGTTAAGAAAATCATGAACTGAGCATAGTCTAGAGGAAACAAGATCAAAGCAGTGGCCATCCTGATGAGTAGAGGAATCAGTCCACTAGGAGAGGCTGAGGGAGGATGTTAAAGAGAGTAATTTGGAGGCACAAGTAGAATGTGGATTATCAATGGGGATGTTGAAATTGCCCATCTCATCCTCTGACATAAGAAATGAGGGAGCCATGCAGTGAAATTTTCAAGAAATTGTTGGTGCTTCCAGGTCAGGAGGTGTGGGTCAAGTGGATGCCACCATATGAAAGGGCTGCAGATGAGGCAGTGAAATCATGTTTCTGTTATGGCAGAAGGTTGAGATTGTTTGAGAGAAAGAGGTTGTGTATGGAGTTAAGCTTGTTACAAATAGACCATACATTCCATAGAGCACATTTAAATGACTTGAAATTAAATGAAAGAAATAATATACAAGTAAAGTGTTTTAGGTTAGTTGGCTTTCTGTAGTGTTCTGAATAAGATATAGGTGTATGGGAAATGTGGGGGTCGGGGGACCTAGATTGGTCATAAATCACCAGCTAAAAGAAGTAAGAAAGAGAGAAAAATCATAAAGATGACTGTAAGATGTCTGACCTGTGAGTGTTAATTAGAGGTAGTAGTGAAGGGCAATGTGGACAAAGGTGTATATTGCAGGAAGGTTGAAGGATGATATAGGCCAAAAGATAATGCCATGAAAGGAGAAGAAGGATAGCAATTGTTTAAACCGGCGGTTCCCAAACTGTGCGCCGCAGCTCCCAGGGGTGCCGCGGCGCTGTCACTGGGGTGCCGCGGGCCAGCCATAAAAAAAAAAAAAGAACACAGAAACTTACCAATCCGTCGGGCACCGGGACCCAGCAGCCTCCTCTCTCCCGCAGCTGTCACTGAATATTGACGTCAGTAACAAGCTGCGGGAGAGAGGAGGCTGCTGGGTCCCGGGGCCCGACGGATTGGTAAGTTTCTGTGTTCTTTTTTTTTTTTCATGGGTGGCGCCTGGCGCGGGGCAGAGTGAGAGGGATCGCGACAGCGGGGCAGATGATGGAGACAGCAGGGCAGATGATGGAGACAGCGGGGCAGAGGAGGGGGACAGATAGCAGAGGATGGTGACAGTGGGGCAGAGGAGGGGGACAGAGAGCAGAGGATGGTGACAGCGGGGCAGCAGAGGGGGACAGAGAGCAGAGGAGGGGCAGAGGAGGGGCACAGCGGGGCAGAGGAGGGGGACACAGCGTGAGAGGGGCAGTGGAGGGGACAGCATGTGAGAGGGCAGAGGAGGGGGACATTGTGAGAGAGGGCAGAGGACGGGGGACATCGTGACAGAGCAGAGGAAGGGGGACAGCGTGACAGAGGGCAGAGGGGGCAGTGTGAGAGAGGGCAGTGTGTCTGGATGCAGAGGGGGCAGTGTGTCTGGATGCAGAGGGGGGCAGAGTGCCTGAGGGCAGAGTGTCTGGATGCAGAGGGGGCATTTTTGCATACAATTAAATAAGTATTCCTGTCCTGACCTAAATACTTATTACAATTTTTTGACCCAACTACTTCTAAAACAGGACTGCTCAATAATTATTTTGGAGGGGTGCCTTGAAAAAATTTCTAGACTCTAAGGGTGCCGCGAACTGCAAAAGTTTGGGAACCACTGGTTTAAACATTGGGATTTAAGAATACAGGGCAAGAAACAGAGGCAAATAAAACTTAAGAAGTGTAGAGAAAAAAAATACCTAGTTGCAATGTCCAGTGCTGTTAGAGAAGAAGTCATTTTGGAAGAAGTCATTTTGTAGTGGATGTAGATTCTTTCTGGATGTCTTCAGTTGTTGTTCAATAATTGTTGTTTAACTGCATTTCATAAATTTTGTGAGAAAAGCCACTTAGTGTAGGAAACCCCAACACGTCACACACCAAACATATTTCCCAGTAAAGAGAATGCTAAGATATAGTGAGGCTGATTTCTGTAGACATCACATCTGTGATAATTGGTCAGCTGATTAGAGGTGGGGGAGAAAAAAAAGAAAAAAAATGTTAGTCTTATAAAGGCTAAATGAGTGTCAGTGTCATAAAAAATGCTTCACTGCAACTCAACACAGGTTATAGCAATCGATAACAAATTTCTATTACATACTTTTAAAAAAGCACAGTTGCACAGATGAAAAGTACAAATTAACGAGATGAGGTTCAGATTAGGAGAGGATGTACATACTATTAAAAAAACACATATATTATTTAGAATTTATATTTTATATAATTTACAATACATCTTAACAGAGACAATCATAGTTTCCACTTTGTGACTAGATTTACTGTTACAGTATGTTACTTAGTTAAGTTGCAGTTCTCCTGTACACCTAATTTGTGGTCAGGAATTGCTGATGTCTCCACTACATGTATTGCTTTGTAAGCCTTCTTTCTGCTACTAAGCTTATACTGTCTTAAGGAAGCCATACCACAAACAATATGTTCAGTTTATTACAATCTGTTCACAAAGAAGCTATGTTTATTTTGTTTTTACACCAAGCCAAAAATATTCCCTTGTGAGTAATACTGTTAAATGCTGGCTAACCACTGGAGACATTTATAAGGTGGAACCCTGATGTGGTAGTAATAGGAACACATATCATTTTAAAGCTATTTTAGGAAACCTCAGATCTGCATGTTACAGCAACACTTCCAAAAATATGTTTTTGTCCCCGTTTATATTACAAAATGATTCAATGATATGACCCTCCTTTCTCATAATTCTTTAACAATGCTTTTTTAAGATTTTAGCAATTATTAGAAGCAAAAACAGGGGCAGTTAAGTGAACATTGTGACATTTGAGAGCCGAACATACATATTATATTTGTAAACACATAAACACACCGATTTCCAAAACTGTAAAATATGTAGGCTTGCAGAGCTTTTCTCTTTGTGCAATCTGCCTATCTGTCTACCTAACACATTAATAGGTGTACACCAGTGCTGGGAAACAAAAACAGGTGGCATACAAAGCATACCAGCCCACATTAATTTCTGTCTGTTGGAATTATGACCAGCTCAGTGTGGAAATCATAAAATGTCACTTGATAATTCTGCCAAAATTATGGTCTGAGTTTCCATGTTTAGACCGACACCTTCATCCATTCACTCATGAGTCTTTCTGACACAGTTCTCTCCTTGTTCACTTCTTACCTATCCAATTGTTACTTCAGAGTTTCTACCACTGTCACCTTGTCACCTTCATCCTTACTATATGTTGGGGTCCCACATGGCTGTCAACCTTTCTCCCTTTACAGTTCTTTTCTAGGTGAACTTATTCGCTTAGTCAGGCTCCAATACTACCTCTACACTGACAACACCCAAATCTACCTCTCCTCCCTGACCTGTCCCATTTTCTATTTTCTCATATGACCAACTGTCTATAAACCTCTCTCTATTTTCATATGGATGTGCTAGTGCTACCTAAAACTCAACATGTCCAAAACAGAGCTTATAGAATTCCTTCCAACAGGGCTTCCCTCCTCACAGGGCTAATCACATTCTTTCTTCTCAGAGTCACCACTTTCCCTCAAATTTCCCTCACCATCAGCAAGACCACTATTAGCAACACCACAATTTCCTCAGTCACTCAAGCCCACTGTCTTGGTTTTATTCTTGACTCTCTGCTTTTCTCTTCAGATCAAGTTTCTCTAGCAGTCCTGTAGATTTTGCCTTCTAAATATTGTCAGAACATACTCCTTTCTTACCTAAGATACAACCAAAACTAACCCATTTGCTCATCATCTCCCACCTTGACTACGTCAAGCTCCTGTTGACCTTTCCTATTTAATCTAACAGGGCTTTAATATGTACCTACATCCTATGGCAAGACTGATCATCCTCATCATTTAACATCAGCTGCACCACTCTACGAATTCCAATACTGGCTCTCCCTGTTTTCTAAAATTAGATTTAAATTACTCACTCTTAATTACAAAGCTACAAACAACACCACCTCTTCACACATCTCAAACCTCACCTCAAAAACTTGCCCTCACATCCTCTTAGATCTGATCTTTCCTCCTCTATGATAACCAGCTCTCACTCCCACCTTCAGAACTTAAACTATGTCCCTATTCACCTATGGAATTCCATACCACACCTGATCAGATTATCCTCCAGTGTTCAAATCTTTACATGCATTCTGAAAACCCTCTTTACTGGAGCCTACCGACTCCCAACTTTACTATTCACACTGGCACACCGTTGCTGCTGTCCCACAATCACTCCTCTTGTCTCAGCTCTGCCCTCCTTCCAGC
Source organism: Mixophyes fleayi (assembly GCF_038048845.1). NCBI lineage: Eukaryota > Metazoa > Chordata > Amphibia > Anura > Limnodynastidae > Mixophyes > Mixophyes fleayi. The sequence continues at coordinate 193,600,080 of NC_134405.1, forward strand.
AGATTATAAGATCTCGCAAACAGCATAGTCCCTACCACTTTTATCATGTCTGCTGTTTTTTTTACTATCTTGTATGTCCGTTTTATACATTTTCCCCAGTGTGCGATATTACAAAGCACCATGGTACCTTAGCCTTACAAACCAGCAACAGATATAATGATCCACTTATATGTCTCCATTTTCTTACTGAATACTGTTTAGTTAAGCCCCATTTATATCTTAAATGAACCATTAGATTAAATGTGTTTGAATATTTAAATGTTAATACACTAATCGAAAAGTGTCTAGAAATGTGTAAAAATAGACACATTCATATATATACTGTATATATATATATATATATATATATATATATATATATATATATATATATATATAAAAGTCTATGTGAAAAAGTGTGCTAGGTAGGAGAAAATAATAAATGAAAAAAGAAACATAATATATGTAAACCAGCCAGCTTACCTTACAACTACCTATACCATAAAAACCCTCCACGTCGATGCTAACTGAAATACACAGGCTATATCAATACACATAGGTATTAAGCATGGGGGGTATCAAGATGCATTGAAGAATTTATATATATAATGAAATGCAGCCAGCTGTTGGTAACTACCAGAGATACTAAGACTAGACTAGAAAATACACGTCTTACAATAATGTAAAGCAATTTGAGGGCTCTGACTCAAGCCAGGCAATCTCATAGTCAGGCAAAGACGTAAAGATGTAACCCAAACTAACCAAGAACGGTTTAGTGAATATCATTTACTGGTCTTAAGAATACTCTCACATTATACAGTGTTGGTGAAGTATTTGTCGATTAAGCATTTTAAAATGCAGTGTATACAATAGGTGATTTATTTTGTCGTTGCTGCTAACCTCATCTTATTGTAAGAATATTATAGCTTGACTGTATAAAGCACATTCCATGTAGATATTCACATAGTTTGTATTATTATTATTCCAGTATTGTTTGATATCAATCCAATTTTTGGTCTTTTGTAATTAAACGTGCTCCCCATGAACAAATCTTAATTATTGTTTTGATAGGATAAGTTAGCATTATTAGTAATAAAATCCTTTAACTATGCATTCCATTGGATTAACTAAGCTCCCTACTTATGAGGAGGTCACAATTTGACCAGAATGTGAATAATTAAATATGTATCCTTCACTGTGTAGTACTGTATATTATGCACTAAAATGTTTACAAAGCCTTTTAAACATGAACATGTGAAGTGGAAAGATACAGAATGTAGAGATCATTTAACATAGATTTATGCAAAAACACAGCACGCAAAAAGGATACTCCATTCCTTAGAACTAATGTGAAAAGTCCATATATATTACACTTAAAATACTCTGGACCTGATAAAGATTTGAACACCACTTGTATTTTGCGGTTTAAAAAAAAGAGCACAGAACTTGAGCGTTGTTCCGAACTTATTTAATTCCAAACAGATCTCAAGATGCATTTCGATTTGAATGTAGGTGTAATTACACTCTGCCTGAACGTTACTTGTCATATGTTAACAGACAGAACAGAGTGCAGTATATCCACAAGGATATTTGCTCTTCCACAAATGCTGCCATCTTGTTATACAAACCCATCTGTTTTGGTGGAAATGTAGATGCATCTCTGCAAATCAAGCTGTATGGTGCCACCAAAGAGGGGTTTGTGCGGCACTGTTTTGAGTTTCAGAAATGCAGGCAATTGTGGAGCACCGTAATCAGCAAGTCACCCCAAGCCTATTAAATCATAAATATAACTTTGCTATGACTCATGATCCTGAATGTTTGTATTCCTTGCAATATACAGTTCCTCTTTTATTACCCGTATATACTCGAGTATAAGTCGACCCGAATATAAGCCGAGGCACCTAATTATACCACAAAAAACTGGGAAAACTTATTGACTCGAGTATAAGCCTAGGGTAGAGTGAGAGTTTAATGAACAGTGAAGTAAAACATGAAGCTGTGGTCAGAGGGAAGGAAATCTCCCAGACATGGCATGAAGTCCCATTAATCCAAGAGGATGTTTTCCTTTCAGTTAACCATAGGAAAGAGGGCATTATCAGACCTACTCAGAGAACCTGAGGTTGGAGAAATATATGGAGTTTTGTTCTTTTTGCTTTCTCAAGTTTGCTGTCTCCAATTGAAACTCCCCACAAAACAGTTATCTGAGTGAGTGCTCTCACTGTATTGCGTTTTCAGTAGATCATATGAAGTGGAACAAGTGCGTTAATCCCCTCAGTGTGAGGAGAGGCAAAAACATGCAAAGTTCAGCTCAACATAAAGAGCGCACACAGCCCACCCCACATGCCACATTTACCGCTTACCCGGCAGCCATAGGATGTTCTTAGTACACTTGTTTTTTTTATCATGTCCAACTTCAACCCGAGGGGGGAGGGGGAGGGGGATAGGGAGAGAGAGTTCATCCTTTTACTTACCTCCGCAGAGACTAGGTCAGTCAGGGTTCGTGTGCGCGGAGACTAGGTCAGTCAGGGTTCCACCTCCGCAGTGGAACGCATGTGCGTTCCAAATGCCGAACTTCCTGTCCGTGGAACGCACATGCGTTCCACTGCGGAACTTACGGCAACAAGCACCAAACTCCTGTAAGTTGATTTTTTCTTTCTCTTTCTCTTCAGCCCTTAAGCGGAACTTAAGGGCTGAAGCTATGGAGGCAGGCACCACCCTCGTTATGGCCGTGCATTGTGGTCCTGGAGTATCACTCGAGTATAAGCCGAGGGGGAGCTTTTCCAGCACAAAAAATGTGCTGAAAAACTCGGCTTATACTCGAGTATATACGGTAATAGTAATATAACTGCAAATTATCACTAGGTTTGTTTTTTGCTGACTGTAATGCTCATACTATGTTTTTATTTTGTACAGCATGTATGGACATCTCTACAGTATTATATATCTGCTCTGTAGTTTTGGTGTCATTTTAGTTATATTGTATGCTGTTATTCTGTATGACATATAAATGTACATTTAGCTTAAGTAGAAATTTAAAATATTATACAATTGTATTATTACAATGTCCCAGGGTCATATCTAATTGATGGGGTGCAGTCTGCTATGGTATGACTATAAATCTGTTAAGCAGGTTTCTGGGTCTGGGCCTTCTGAGCACCTGGCAATGCCACTGTCTTAAATCAGACATGGGTATTTATAAATATACATTTATGGGAGTTTGGGTGGGGAAGAGGAAGCATCCAGTGGTCAGTAGATGAACACTGTTAACATGATCCTGGAATTGTTGATTAGTTTGTACAGTGGATGGGACTATTACTGTGTAAGTTATGGTCAGGGTGAGTTTTGGTACAGAGAGGCAGATAGCATTGCTATCTAAGGGCATACATTTACATTGGATAGAACAGAACATTCTTAATAGAGATGTTTTCTAACAGTCTACTTTTTGCATGAATCTCTGTACAACTGTTCTCAATTATAAACCATAATAAGTTCACTAATCTTGCATGAATATTGTATTTAGCAGTGCATATGTGTTAAGACAGATCATGAATTTGTATTAGATTACTGCTTTTACCTCTTGATGTTTAATTGTGGGAATACTATGGCATGATGTGCACAGTATTTCAAATCGATCTATATATATATATATATATATATATATATATATATATATACACACACACACAAGTGTATATATATATATATATATATATATATATATATATATATATATAAAAAAATATATTATATATTATTTTTTTTTTAAATCTTGTTATGGAAATAAATTATGTTATATAGAATAGCACTGCAAGATAGTTAATGATATGATTAATTCTTAAGTATATTTTAGAAATACTGTATCTGTTCTGAATGTCTGTACCATCTTTTCTGACAGAATGATATTGGCAGTGAGCTCATTATTAAAAATGTCCAACTCAAACATGCTGGGAGATATATTTGTATTGCTCAAACCATTGTGGACAACTCCTCAGCGTCAGCTGAACTGGTTGTCAGAGGTAAGAATTTCTATGCGCTTAAACAGTATGTATTTTAGCCAATATCTGTATACATTTCTTGTACTCGTGCAAAAATGAAAGGGAAATTATCATTTCCTTAAACTCTTGATGCTTGTATGGAATCCCGGATAGTATTTAAGAAAACTGTAGTGATTCTGTTGTTTGTACTCACCAGTAAGTTTCAAGCTAAGTTCTCTGACAAATATGCACCTGAAGAGCAATTTAAATCGAGCTGACAAGAAGTCACACATCCAGCCTATTCAATATATATAGTAAAGTATGCAGCATATATACATATATATATATATATATATATAATTTACTTCAATTGATTCAAGCTATTTTATTTTTGTGTATATAATCATATTCTACAGTAAAAATAGATGTACATTAAATATTTTATACGCTTTTTCATGTTAGTGACTAATGTAAGTTTGCACATGGATTACTCTATAGTACTTTAATAGCACATTATATATTGAAATCTTTATTTTCCTGAGAACAAAAATTTTTGCATACAGATTTTTTTTTAATCCTGAATCATGCAGGAAGCAGTTTATCATACTGACCAAAGCCATTGATCATGTGTGATAATAACCAAAGAGATCCATGTACTCATTAGGAAACTGTAGATGGGCCATGATAGTCTATTCATTATTCATGTACAGTATGGGAGATTAAGAAATAATCATCAGTTCCATTTATAATGTAAATGTATTATTGAAAGCTCTAATGTTATTTTCTATAATGCCTCCATGGCCAGTGTGATGCTGCAGCTTACATGTTAATTGATATGAACTGACATGTCGTCAAACAAACAATCGCTGCTGCAGACATTATTATTATTATTATTATTAATATTTATTTATAAGGCGCTACAAGGCATCCGCAGCGCCGTACAGAGACAAACAAAATCACAATACAATGGGAGACAGCACAGTACAGTAAACACAGCAACTCAGTACGCTCAATGCACAGCTAGAGAGGGCGGGGAAGGGGGAGGGAGGATCCGAAAATGACGGGGCCCAAGAAGGGGGGCATGGAAGACAGGGAGACCCCCAGGGGGGAGGAGGGAGCGAAAGTGGATGTGGGGTGGAGGACCTTTGAGGAGGAGGGCTAAGTAGCTGGAGAGCAGAGTTAGAAGTGGTGGAAACAGGAGGAGAGATGGCCCTGCTCAGAGGAGCGTACAATCTAAGGGGAGGGGTGGACAGACAGAGAGACGCAGGGGAGAGAGGGAGAGTAGGGGGACAGAGGCAGAAGATAAGGTAGGAAATTAAGTGGGAGACAGAAAGGCTTTAAGAAAAAGGTGGGTTTTTAGGGCCCGTTTGAAGCTGGATAGATTAGGGGAAGTTCTGATGGAGGGAGGGAGCTTGTTCCAGTGGAGGGGGGCAGCGCGGGTGAAGTCTTGGATACGCGCGTGGGAGGAGGCTATAAGGGGGGAAGAGAGGCGACGGTCAGAGGCAGAATGGAGAGGGCGGGATGGAGCATGAATAGAGAGGAGGGTGGAGATGTAGGGTGCAGTGGAGTTGGCGAGGGCCTTGTAGGTGAGTGTGAGGAGCTTAAAGAGGATTCTGAAGGGGAATGGGAGCCAGTGAAGGGCTAGGTAGAGGGGGGAGACAAAAGAGGAGCGGCGAGAGAGGAAAATAAGCCTAGCTGCAGCGTTAAGGACGGATCGAAGGGGATCGAGATGAGAGTGGGGGAGGCCAGTGAGGAGGAGGTTGCAGTAGTCCAGGCGGGAGATGATCAGAGAGTGGATAAGGCATTTGGTGGCATCTTAGGAAGGGCCGGATGCGAGCGATGTTGCGCAGCTGGAAGCGGCAGGATTTAGCAAGAGAGAGGATGTGGGGGCCAAAGGAGAGAGAGGAGTCGAGGATGACACCAAGGCAGCGAAGTTGGGGGACAGGGGAGATAGAGGTGTTGTCGACAGTGATGGAGAGGTCAGAAGGGGATGGGGTATGAGAGGGAGGAAAAACTATGAGCTCAGTTTTGGCAAGGTTAAGTTTGAGGAATCGAGAGGACATCCAGGAGGAGATGGCAGAGAGGCAGGCGGACACCCTAGAGAGGAGGGAGGGAGAGAGATCAGGAGAGGAGAGGTATAGTTGAGTGTCGTCAGCGTAAAGGTGGTAGCTGAAGACATAAAATTGCCCCAGTCCTCAATGGACAAATAATGACTTTTTCACTTCTAGCTAACATGCAAAACCTTAATAAAGTTTTTTGCAACAAATTTAAAGACCTATTGAAATATTCAATGGTCAAAGATATTAACAAATGGCGGTCTGGAAATGTAGAAGTGGCGGTATGAAAAATGTAACTGGAATGTAAGTGAATGGAATTTGAAAGCTTTACAATGAAGGCAGTAGGAAGTGGTGGTATGGCATATCATCATATACAACCCCACTTCGACCACTAGATATAATAAATAAATGGATATTTAATTAAAAATTTAAAATGTAAACTATTTTACATTTTTAAAGTTAAGTGTAGTGTTATCTCTATAAACATCTTTTCCTAACACATATCTTATACATTAGAGGGACTGCTTAAGTGGACAGCTATTCCTATAGCAGTATATCATTAATGATGTTTTACAAATAGACCTTTTTCATTCCTCCATCCAAAGCACAGTAAAAGGTATCCAGGAAATGAACAAAAACAATATTCATTTCTGGAACAAAGTGTTAATGTCACAATTTTCACTATTGCTTTTATAATGATTACAGTCGATTACAAAGAGCACTTTGTCAGCATTTCATAAATGAGATTAAATTGGTTTGTAGATAATTTGATTGGGAAAAAGTAATGTACTATATTTCTATACTCTCTAATGTAATTCATACGATGTAATATGCTATAGTGGTTACATGCTGTTTTTTGTTAGCCTCATTAAAGCTCTACTTAAAAACACATATTTATTTCTAAGGTCCACCCGGCCCTCCAGGAGGTGTCAGGACAGAAGAAGTGAAAGATACGTCTGTAAAACTTTTATGGAGTAGTGGGACAGACAATCATCAGCCAATTTCCAAATATATAATTCAAGCTAGAAATCCATTGTCGGAGGACTGGAAGGATGTGAAAACAGGTATGTTGTAAACATCTTTTGGCCAGAATGAGTCCCTTTCTTATTCAAGACCTGCCAAAACCCTTATCTTTTCTCTTATTATCTCCTATCTTGACTACTGCAATCCCCTAATAACTGGAATTACCCTCGCCCATCTTACCCCTCAACAATCCTTCCTAAATGCCACAGACCTTGTCACAAGGGACACTCCCTCAGTCTCTCTTCGATCTGCCTCAGACCTACGCCTCTCCTCTCTGGTACCCACCTCTCACTTCTGCCTTCAAGACTTCTCCTGTGGTACTCCTTACCTAACTAAACTCAATATCATGCCTGACCAGACTCTCCCCCAACTTTCAAGTGCTCTCTAAAACCCACCTCTTCAATCCTATCCTCCCTCACCTGATACTACTCTCTCTACGTGGTCTACAAGCTCTAAACCCATGTCCATTCTGAGTCCCACAAGCTCCTGTTGCCTCAGCATTTCCCTTCCCCTCTAGAATGAAAGCTCTCATGAACAATACCCTCTCTACTCTTTGTCTCGTCTGCATCTTCTTCATCAACCTTTTCTCTACTTGTTTTGTTTTTAGACGATTTGCAGGATTTGTAACTCTGACTGCCCGGAAGTGCAGTTTTGTGGCACCTTACAAATAAACAATGATGATAATATATTTAATCCTAACCTCAATTTATAATTGTTTCAAATCTTTTTAGGATTCTTTATCTTGTGACAACTGTGTAGCTTGCCTTCCCCCCAGAAAAAAACCCCAGTTCCTTTATTAGTGAATGTGGTCCGAGCAAGTATTTGGATTTTAAAAGAGGAATAGTACACCACACCTTAAAGGGAGATTGCACTACTTGAAAGTTGCAGATGTTAACTTATTTGATTTAGATAGTTTAAGATTTCTAATAAGAAGCAATGGTAAAAGCAATAAACTATTTTGTAGTACTATTAATGGGTTCTTTTACACAACCAGATGTGTTTGAACAGGCAGCAGCCACTCTTAACATTATTAATGTAAATAAAGTATGCTTTTTTTTCATGACTCTGTGTAATACTAACTAAATAAAGGGTGTTTGATGTTCTAGTGTAATGTCATAAGAGCATTCTGTCCTCCACCAAATGAGTAAACGGGTGAAAATAAAGCTGATCAGAATGCTTGCTGAGGTGTAAAAGATAGTGACAATAGAGAGTAAGGTGAAAAGCTCTTGGGCCAGTGCAAAATTGTAAGCTGGGGCTTCCCCAGTACCCCTCTCCTTCTTAAACCCAAATACATTCTGAAAATAAAAACAGATGCTGGGGAAATCATTCCCATAGGCAGCAAGAAAAGGGCTGTTGAGTCAGAGGAAACAAGATATTCGCAAAATATTTCTAAACTGGATTGAAAGAAACCAGGATTGGTGCAGAAATATGGGGAGGAGCAGCACAGTTATTTTTTTAACCTAAGGATGTAGATTGATGTATATCCCCTTTATGCACTTTTATTCTCTGAATGCAGAGTCAGATAAATTATTATGGGCATCCCATATTTTAATTAGAATGCCCCAATCTTATTATGTCCAACCAGCTTTACCCATTAAAAGGAGCCACATTCCCTATACGACCCTATTCTTATTATTATTAATATTGTTACTATTGCCAACATATTGCGCAGTGCTGGACATTGAGGAAATTACAACACAAACAAATTACGTACAATGACATGAAGCAGAAGGTAAAGGTAGTGAAATAACAATTGTAGCTGTGCAGGCACCGTGCCAGTTCCGTGCTCTATGCTGATGATGATTAGAGGAATGGTGGCTCTTGGCAGTCGGTGATTACAGGAATTGTGCTAGTTCCTGACTCCAGATGCCTATGGAGCTTGTACAATGTTCAACCCCCATAACCCATGTTTCTATTCCTGTGACTTGAGGACTGTATTGTTTACTACCTGTTCTATCATTAGTACATTAAATCTAATGTGATAATTATTAAAGCTAGATTTGCTTTAATTTTGGCAGATAGCTATCAATATTAAATAAGATCAGGTAAAATAGCATAGATATGAATGCATTCTCACTAACTGCATACAATATTTTGAATTCCACAGATGTATAGTGTGAAACATGTATACAAGTTTAAAATTGTACAAATGCATTTATGGAATCTAATGTAAGCAGTGTTTGGAGCAATTATTTTTGTTTCAAGCTCAGTGGTTTTCTGTTATTATGGAGCACCTTGTCTAATACATACCAAATTACTTTCAAATTTACCCCATGTCTTAACCAAGTGGACCCATGTCCTTCTCTCTCCTCCTCATTAAACTGTTTAGCAGGACTCCTCACAGTATCTATATGGGAAAGGTGCTTAGTGATCATTTGTTTATGTATCACATTGTCACAGAGTAGCAGCAAATGTACATTTTACCCCTTTTTTTCCCCTTTTTTCTTATCCAGAAACTATAAAAGGGGTTTCTGGATAAGAGATACTATACATGTAATTGTATGATTTGATTCATGTAGTAATGTTCATTCCTTGATTTAGAAATCCCCAACATTGAAGGAAATATGGAGTCGGCGAGGGTAATAGATTTGATTCCATGGATGGAGTATGAATTTCGTGTGATAGCAACCAATACATTGGGAATCGGTGAAGCAAGCATACCGTCGTCAAAAATAAGAACAGAGGGAGCAGGTAAGTGTGGTCTGCAGCCCATCGGGATTCTGTAGAATGATTTGAAAATTACTGTTTGCCAACAGTCCCCACCCAACTAGGCACAAGCAATATTTTAATGAATAGGCAAAAATGGCAAACCTTCTACAGACTGACCAAAGTAGACTCACAGCTTTAATTGCACTTAAAGGTGCATCTACCAAGTATTAAACAAAGGGTGTGAGTTTGTATGTATTCAAGTACTGTCTTTTTTTTTAATAGTTATTAGGAAAAGTTTTTGGTTTTGTCTTTTTTCTATGTAAGAAATGCTAATATTTATACCTGATAGTATGCGGGTTATGTTACAGCTCCAAATGTTGCTCCTGCTGATGTTGGAGGTGGAGGTGGAAGCAATCGAGAGTTAACAGTAACGTGGGTGGTGAGTATAAATAGATATTGACAATATTGTACATGATTTATTCCTTTCCTTTGTAAAGTATGTATGCCCACCAAAAATGTGTTTTTTTGCGTATCCCTGACTTGCTACTCCTTATAAATATCTGATTTTAACTATCCTCCAAATAGGAATCCTGCCCATTTAACCCTATCCTCAAAAATGCTAACCGTTAATATTTCTCTGATGCCTTAGGGTTGAAGTCAAGCATGTATGAATTTTAACACATAAGCTTGTTTACTGACTATTATCAAATGAAGGTGAAAAATAACTGCTCTGGGTTGTCACAGTCACCTCCACATGAATGCAAGTATTACAGACTGTATCAGAAACAAGACACTCAGGGGCATATTCAATTAGGGTTCCGATCCACGGTAACGCGCGTTACCGCAGAAAGTGCGCACTATTGCCGGTAATACGGTACCGCAATTTTCGTATGAAACCCTATGGGCTGCGAACGAAAATCCACATTATTGCAGTACCGTGGATTAAGTTAGCGGCCCGTTCCGGCGCGATCCAGGAATTGAATATGCCCCTCAGAGTTGTTCCATCTTCCACAATCTGGATTACAGTTTATTCTTAACACAGCGTAAAAAACGAAAATAAGGTTCAATTGTATTTGAAGCATAAGGCAGCAGGATAATTAATAATAATTATCTGCAAGACATTGTATAATCAGTTGGGGGAATACTCCTGTATTTTACGTATTTATTTTTCTCTACAGCCCTTAGCACGGGAATATCATTATGGGGACAACTTTGGCTATATTGTTGCCTTTAAACCTTATACTGAAAACGAATGGAGGAAAGTAACAGTTACCAACCCTGAAAGTGGCCGATATGTACATAAAGATGACACTATTACTCCTGCTACTCAGTTTCATGTAAAAGTTAAAGCCTTCAATAAAATAGGAGATGGCCCATTCAGCAGCACAGCTGTCATTTACTCAGCAGATGAAGGTAAGTGAGCAACATCCCTGTACCTACCTTTGTGACTTAAGCAAACTACTGGTGTTTTTTAAGCTGAGACGGTTGCAATTTATGACATTTGCCTAAAAGATGACACATAGAAACTCTAGATAATACAGTTGAAAGTTCAGAAACGCTAAACACACAACTGTTCCTTTCTGCAGTTATAGTGCAGCAAAAAATCTGGACCTAAACATATTTACTCCCAGTGGCATATACATCCAGTTTATACCACGCAGACGTGAGAGACACTTACGCCCTACTTGCGCCCAATGTTTTTTGTATATCAGCCCATGTGTTTTATGTATGTATACCAATCAACGTTAGCAAACCACAACTGGTTCTCTAGTGCCAGAGACCATCATCATCATCATCCGCTATTTCATCCTGCCCCTGACAACATGCAAATAATATGGCTTTTTCAGTCCTTTATGCATATTTTCTGCATGTATTTGCAATTGTGTGAACAAGCCCTTACTGTAACTCGGCCTACGTTAGAAAGCCCTTGTCTTGCCTCTCCAGGTGCAGGCTGGCATATGTGGTAGTATCACGCAAGTCTGCATCCCAATTTCTGTTAATGCGTAGAGTTATTCCACGCAAGATATCTGTCACGCTCACTCTTCGGGGCTCGGCGTGCTACTTACCAAGTTTCAGGCCTCTGCTTTGTTAGGTGGTGGCCGCCATATTGAATTATTCAGCATGCTTAATAGCACGCATATCCACTCCATTTATTAAATCTGGGCCCACATGGCCTCTGCCCTCCATGCCTCCCTATTACCTCCAGAATATATATGTCCCATCTGACAGTCAGAGGGTGGCAGAACATTAAGTCTAGCATTTGACTGCTTCTTCCTGGTTCCCTCTTGTGTTACGTGCATATTGCATCCCTACTTTTCAGTGTGTCCTGGTTAATCCATCCACATCAGTGTGTCATGGTAATTCCATCAACCCCACAGTGTCCTGGTTATTCCATAGATGTCATTGACTTCCAGACTATTCGCTATCGTGTGTATTCCACATCATTCTTACTTGTTCGCTGTCACCTGCTAGTCATATCTGATACCTGCTCGGAGGGCCACCACCTGCCAGGGATAGTGGCCAAGTCCATATCTCCTTGCAGGGGTCGCTTGTGTACACCTTTTCCTCGTTATACTCCCTGACTCAGCTGCAGGTAGTGCCAAATAAATTGACAGTTGAAACCAGAAAAGTTCATGTGTAATTCCTGACAATAACCTACACAAACTGGCAAAGTAGTCACTCTGCATCAGCACCATGAAAAATAAAATAACATAGAAAGAGAACATAGCTATTCTGATCCTTTATTTTTTGACTTGGGTTGCCTGATTCCGCCTCTCCTTCTTGTTTGACTTATATACAAGCCTCACAGGGTGTGTCCTATTTGCAATATTGAGGCCCCAGGTGCACAATGGCATGATTACACCATTGCGTAGTGGAGGCATATTGATGCCAATCACCGTGTAACCCCCCCCCACACTTGCCCTTTGGACCCAAATGTTCAAAATTGTGACCCTCCGCACTAAATGAAGTGTAGCATAAAAATATATATAATCAATAAATGAATTAGTCATCAGTATAGTTTATTATTTTTTATTAGCATGGTGCACTCTCTGCAGTATAAAGGTATATGTAATAACAGAAAAAGAGAGAGAAAGAAAAATACTACTTGTGGGAGACACACCCATTTCTCCTGTTATTAATTAATAGGCGAAATAGGTGTGCCTCCCACGAGTAGTATCTTTCTCCCTTTGGACCCAGGCAAGTATGGGTAAGCTACCTGTTCATTATAGCTACTTAATATATCATCTTATTTCTCAATCTAATTTTGAACTACATTTTCTTCTGTCTTTTCTTCCTAGCTCCCACAATATCCCCTGCAGGGATAAAACTTATAGGAATACCAACATCTTCTGAAGTAACTCTAACCTGGCATCCAGTGATTGGACAAACTATTCTAGGATACCAGGTAAGATTTGCAGTTTGGTTATTTGTGAATAAGGAATATATTACCATGTAACTTGTACATGTCATGAGACTTCAGCTGACCTGTATGAAATCCTATTTGTGGTTTGCATTCCATATACTAAGTTTTAGAGGTAAATATAGAGCGCCTGATTCATTAAGGAATGTAAATGCCGATAAGTGCCGTATTTTGTGTTATATTGCTCTGTGCATGCCCAGAACCAGACCAGTTCACCTTCGAGCGCAAAGAACCCTTACTACAGTCTATGACTTCATGGGTGGAATGGGGAGGGGTAAATAATCCTAAATAATGAGTTCATGGAATTATAAAATATCAACCTTTATTGCAAACATATGTAACAATATATACCCAAACAAAAAATTTAAATAAAAAATATAAAATAAAATATAATATAAAAATAATAAAACTGATTAAAAAAAAGATGGTCAGATATACACCACTTATATATGCGCATATATTAGAATAATAAGAGTTTTGACCAGTGCACTGATCTAATCAAACAAAAATGTTCACTGTTATCCAAACTGTTATCACAGGGTTGTGATATATGTGCAGTTTGAATAACAGTGGATATTTTGGTTTTATTAGTTCAGTGCACTGGTCAAAACTCTTATTAATCTAATATATGCATATATATAAGTGGTGTGTATATGACCATCTTTTTTTTAATCAGTTTTATTCATTTTTATATTATATTTTATTATTTTTAATTTTAATTTTTAGTTTGGGTACATATTGTTATATATGTTTGCAATAAAGGTTGATATTTTATAATTTGATGAACTCATTATTTAGGATTAGTATCTCTTCTTCCAGCGCTGTTTTTTTGTTGTTTCTTTATGGTTTCCATTGTTTGAGAACTCACAGGCTCTCAATATCAGCTGCAGGAACTGAGCTACTAATCACTTTGTGCATGTAGTTTTCAGCGCCCGGGAATAATTTGTTGATTTTGGTTGAAATGGGGAGGGGACTGGGCATATGCACGTAGTCAATACACAGTAAGGACATGCCAAGCTCGGGTGCACTCAGCAGTGTCCGATTCAAGCTTTATGTAAGTGTTTCTCTGTTGTATAACTTGCACCAGCTACAGGTCAGGTGTAAGTGGCAGTTACAAGTGATGACGGTAGATAATGCAAGCTATTACATGTCTTTGTAATCAGGAGCAACGGTAAAAATGCTTTTTATATATAGTGGACATTCATAACATCCTCAAATGTATTTTATGGGGGGGGGGTATGAAAAGAGAAACTTTTTAATGACATTGTTTTTTTTTTCTGCAAGTCCTTTTGGAACTTTATATTCCACATATTTATTGGACGTATCTTGCAGTGTATTGTCTGTTAGAGTGCATCTAGAGCCGTATTCAACAACAGACTTATCTTTTATATTGGCTCCTTGTTGAATATGGATATGCCCGACTTACGTGCGTTTTAAAAAAACATACAATACATTAATTTTGCATGCCTAAATGAACCAGGCCCAGAATATACTGTATATATCATACTTACAACAATAGTGCTGCCCATAAAAAGAGGATATCACACAGGACAAGGAGGTGGGGCTAGATATAAATGGGTCTAGATAGAAAGAGTGTGAAAATCAAGAGAGGTGAGTAAATACACACACAGCTTAGCTTACTTTTATATTCTGACATCTGAGGATTTTGTTGGGAGTAGCACACCATTCACATGTGCCTTTAAAATGAGTTTTCTGTTGCCGGTAGACACTGTGATAATGTGTTATTTCATGGTGTTATTTTTCTGATGATCTCTCCCTACTGCAAAATGATTTACCGTTTTCTTATCTGGCTTTACACATGAAATCTAATATTATGGCCCAGAATTGTGAGCTGTAAATAATTCTAGTATTGGATGCCTGACTCTCATATTTAGTGGCTCTGTAATTTTTACATCTGAAAAAGTCAGTATTTGTAACATTAATGTGTAGTCTCCAAGCAGGCATTGCCCAATAATTATCTGTTCAGAATAGGTAATTTTAGTATCTTGTTTCATCTGGTCCCTTGTGCATGCTTAATCATCCAAAACAAATTTGTTCTCATTTGAAAATGATTTCCACTCAGTCATCTTGTTTTCATTATTTCAAACTCATGTTTTCTCTTTGACTTTTTAGTGCTAGAACTATTAGTTCTATACTCCCTCTCCCTCCCTCTCTCCCTCTCTCTCTCTCTCTCTCTTTTACCATAAAATATCATGTAATGTGTTAAATACAAAAACAGTTTCCTAAAGCAGATATAAAATATTACATTATAGACAATGTTAGTCCATTTACATATATGCTACATATTACATTATAGACAATGTTAGTCCTTTTACATATATGCTACATGTTACATTATAGACAATGTTAGTCCATTTACATATATGCTACATTTTAGTCTACTTTATTATTATTATAATTTACATATAAAGTAATAGATACATTCCATAGCTCTGCCCAGCTGGAGAAAATACAGCCAGGCACAATTAAAGTGGTTTAATGATAATCACATAAGTGCTGCCAATTCAAATAGTATCATTAGGGACCAACTGGTTGAGGATGTGCCATTTTAGAGGTTTAAAATTACAAAGTGCACATTAATCGAAGACAATATTATATGAGGAAAGTGATGGCATTTAATATATTGTGTACTCATATGCAGGGCCGCCTTCAGAAAAAATCGGGCCCAGTTCGGGCCCCCCGTGCCATCCGGGCCCCCCCCCTCATGAGCACCCCCCCCCCCTCATGAGCGCCCCCCCCACATTAGCAACACATTCTTTCATTCTTACCTGGGGCCCGCCGCTGATCTCCGCTATTCTGTCTTCAGCCTGGCTGTCACCGTGACAGCCAGGCACCACGATCCGAT
Source organism: Mixophyes fleayi (assembly GCF_038048845.1). NCBI lineage: Eukaryota > Metazoa > Chordata > Amphibia > Anura > Limnodynastidae > Mixophyes > Mixophyes fleayi. Next base: position 193,616,049 of record NC_134405.1, read on the forward strand.
CGCAGGGGTGATCTGTCACAGGCAGAGCACATGATCGCAGGGGGAATGAATCCTCCACCCCTGCGATCGGATCGTGGTGCCTGGCTGTCACGGTGACAGCCAGGCTGAAGACAGAATAGCGGAGACCAGCGGCGGGCCCCAGGTAAGTCTTTGCTGAGCTGTTGTACCGGGCCCGGTACAACAGTACCCCCCGTACCCCCCTGATGGCGACCCTGCTCATATGACTAATTTTGATAAGAGCACTGACTTTAAACCATGTTCTTTGAAAAAATATTCTCGTGGCTTACAGGTCCGTTATTGGCGCAGTCAAGACAAAGAAGCAGCAGCGCACAGACTGCAACTGGAAAGCTTAGATACTGTAGTCAAGATTGAAGGATTGCTGCCAAACACCTACTACCACTCAGATGTCTGTGCATTTAACAGTGCTGGGGACGGTCCTAGAAGCCATATCTTTAATTTCCACACTAGTAAAGCACGTAAGTCTAAAATCTGACACTATGATTCTTTTGGCTCATTAAAAGATTTCCAAATCATATGTGTTAAGTATGTAAAAATAACATGTTGTTGGACAATTGCCCTTAATGAAACAAAGCACATAGCTAATAGTGCTGCTGCCAAGAATATTATTGTTTGTACCATACATCATCCAAAGCATGGAAAATTAGGTGTAAGTTTATCTTTTTTTACTACTTACAATGTGTGCAATACTGCAAAAATACAACACACACTAAGGATCGATTTGTTTGCCATGTCCCTTTGTTTAATTGTTCACATGCATTGCATTAACATGTGGACCCCATAACAACACAAATGCATAATATGGTGTCAGTTTACCACCAAAAAATACAGACACTCAGATATATTACATTGCCACACAATACAGGTCAAGTAGATTAAAGATGTCAGAGTCTGAGAAATTGACCATGGTGTTTCTGGTTTATTTGCACCACAATCTTTTTAAGCTATGGTCATTATGATCACACCAGGCTATGTACATTTTATAGTCAGGTTGGATACAAATTGTATGTGGGGAGCAACGGACAGTTTTGAGTCAAGGATGACATTTAGGCAGCAAACTTGAGACGTAGAGGTTATTGCAGTGTTGTAAACAGAAATTGAGATATCAGGTAGGTATCTTTTTTTGTCTGGTGGAAATAGTATCTCAGTTTTTGAAAGATTAAGTTTGAGGTTGCTAGGAAACTTCAAGATGAAATGGCAAATAGACAATCAATAATGTGGGCTCCACAGACGTGAAAAGACCTCAAGAGGATAGATAAATTTGAGCATCATCTGCACAGAGGGGATTCTGAAAACCAAAGGAGTTTTATAGTATTTCAAGAGTAGTGTTATAGATAAAGAAAAGTAGAGGGGCCTAGATCTGAGCCTTAAAGTACCATGGTATTGAAGATGTTTCCTCTTCATTTGTGTGATCAATTGAAGAGAATGTGCCGTTGGGTACAGTAAAGGAATTGAGTAGGTTGGAAGGAAGGGAGTAGAATAAAGGGATGACATTGAAGATAAGGCAGTTATCTAAAACAAACACAATATAATGACTGTGCAGCTTATGTGACTCTCACAGTTACATAATAAAACAAGATTTAGGTTTGAAAAATGATATCATATATTTGTTGATAACTCTCAAAAGTTCATAACTTTTTTATATCCATTAATTCTTGTTTGAGCATTTTTGGATGGTATATCTTGGGAGCAGCAGATCTCATACATCTTTAGTCTAACATTCTGTTATGAAGCAGATGTTTACAGCCTACTCTCTATTTCACAGCTAGTATAGTACCACCCTTTTTAGAATCATTACCTTATCATCTTTGTTATCATTTGTGCTCACAAATTTAAGGAACGTTTTTTTCTCCAGCTCCAAGTCAGAAACCTCACATTATTAGTGCCGTGAAATCTGGCTCCCAATTTATCATCACTTGGCAACATGTGACACCATTATCCAATGAATCTGCAGTAGATGGATACAAAGTAAGTTCTACCCATCTCTATAACTGATTTATCAATGTTTATGTTCCTTAGTTTATTATCGTGCTGTAGAAGAAAATTAGAATTTTAAATGTACATCACAGTTTGTATGTAAAATATAGTTAAATTCTAACCAATATAAATCCTATATTTTTAGATTAGAGGAAAGAATAATAAGTGTCTTCAAAAATAATCTTAGTTCTGTCTATGGAAGTTAACACTGTTTTAAAAGTGATAATTGTATACATTGTAAGATAGAAATTGTGGTGGGAGTCATATCCCTTCAATGAAATATAAAGCCAACACAAATTCAGATCTGATCAAACAAAAACCTGACACAAGCACTTTGTCAATCCTCAAGGTTCTGTACAGGCCAAATGGAGAAAACAGTGGCAGGGTGTTGTCAACTGCAAAGCATTCTATAGAACTGCCGGCTCCAAAGGAAGGAGAATACATTGTTGAAGTTAGAGCCGTCAGCAAAGGAGGAGATGGAGCTGTTGCTTTCATTAAACTTTCTAGTAAGTGTCTTGCTTATAAAAGTAAAACTTGTTTTTTTAAAGTATTTTTTATACCGAAGAAAAAGTATGAAATAACAACAGAACAACTTTTAAAACAAAAAGTAGAATGTACAGTATTTTTCAGTGTTACATGTTATGCAAGACAAGACATAACACCTTTGATTGGTACTACCTTAAATGCAGTTGAACTTCTCTTTTGCCATTGGTTGAGATAAATAATTGGTAATTATTTTAATTGCAGGCGACACATCAGGAATAATTCCCAGTATTCTTGGTATACTGCTACCAACTTTTGTCCTGGTTTTCCTGGAATTCTGAATGTAGGCCTCTTTAAAACGTCCTGAGTGCAGTGTACTCCTTTTCCCATCTCTGGAGGATACCATCATTCAATGACTACTGCGGCACCACCTTAAGCCAAAAATGAAACACAAATATATATTACCCAACAGATTTATTATGAAATTTAAAGAGGATTAAGGCATTCAAGAACTACCCTGGAATCATTTTCAAGGACAAGAGATAATTTTTAACTTGTTCCAATATGCCTTATGAAACACTTACGCCAATCTGTGACAGTTGCATGATCAAACGGGGCAAGTTGCAGTGTTAAATTACAATAACCTAGACTGTACAGTGAAAGTATCACCATCCATAGGTGATTAAACTTAAATAACAAATTGTGAAATATACTAGAGATACAAATGTTGTATATGGTATGTGTAAGAGTAACTACATCTGTCTGTACTATTTGTTTTGTGTGCAACATATTTTAAATGAACCCTGTCCAGGGCCTTAGACATACAGTCAGATCAAAAACATTATATTAGACAGAATTTAATTTACTACAACAAATGAATGTAGATTCATATTGCTGAAAATGACAATTGAATATAAGAACTCTGAAATGTACACACACATATCACTGAGTGCTTTCAAGTGCAGGCATGGGATATAATGTTCCTAATACCAGAGTGACCTATTTTCATTACGTCGGAGTTTGCACATGCAAATGTTTTGTCACACTGTAAATAGTGCAATAAATGGCTCACTTATGAATGTAAAGTATATACAGCATATAAACCATACTTTAAAAAGTAGAAAAACACATAAATATTTGAAAAAACGTAAAATGTATTTTAGGGAATTTGTGAAGCCATGCGATTAATAAGAATGAGACATTTGTAGAAGTACCGGAACAGTCAGACATTGGTTTCATTAGTCTCCTTGTGGTGTGTGACTGCGGGGTAAGCACTCTTCCAAAATAGAGGAAGCACTTTTTACCAAAGCTGCACAAACTGTATCACTTAGTTGGACAAATGGAAAATAATGAAGGACATTTATGAAAACTACAGGTAACTATAAAGAAAAGGTGGTGTTGCCAATAGCATACATCAGATTCTAACTCTCAGTTGTTTAGTACAGTTTATAATGATAGTGAATATCTGATTATTATGGTCAATGACATATTTTCTATATTATGGAATACAGATAGAGAACATTCCATATGGACAAGTGGCGTGATCAAGAGCCCCCAGCAGTGAGGGACAAGATCTATTGCACTGCACTAACCCCTCCTACTGAATTGTACATCAATAGACATGGGACGCAGTTAGACTAGATCGCGAAATTTGTCTAGAACAAATGCGCTCCGTCTGCAGTATACATAACTATCCACAGATATATATCTAAGAAAGGTTTTATTTAGGTCAAAATGATAATATTTAAGTAGTTGTCTGTTCTAAACAGGACTGAAAATACTATGAGAGTTTTCCTTGATTCTATGTGTAGATGTAGCTGCGTTTACTGCCTATGTTACATGAAACAAATATGGTAGTCATGCTACTACATTGCCCATTGCTGGCAATGGGATTTCCCAGTCGTTCACATCTAAAGTTGGAATGTTGTGTCAGGTGTAGAATAAATTCGAACTACATCTGTACAAACTATTGTAAATGTTAATGTAATTGTGAAAACATAGAAAAGTCACCTATAT